>NC_022016.1:77589837-77622457 GCF_000317375.1 Microtus ochrogaster | reverse complement strand
AACCAAGAGTCATAGAGTCATGGTTTGATCCCAGGATTAGAAGCTCCTAAGGTTAAGCTTTCTGACAAGAGGAAAATTTCCCCCTGACTGCCCTCTTGTGGAGGTGCTGAAAGAGCCCAAAGATTACAAATGTATAAACACAAACCTTCCCCAGCCCCAGAATGATGTTCTAGACTATCCTTTATCCTGGTTAATCAAGCTGACGTACAAAGCAAGGCATGCCCCAAAATGAATTTGTAGAAGGCTATGAACAGCAAGCACCCAAAGAAAGGCTGTGCATGGAAGAGGTTTAGTGGGCAAGTGCTGCAGGCACTCTAGCTTTCCCTAGCTCATCTTCATAGCCTGAAGAACATACTATCAAGCAAGAGTACTTTCTCTAAGCAGAACCTACAGTTCTGACCATGCCCCAGACCACCTGCTGAGCTGTGTTAAATTACTGATCTCTTTAGGAACCCACGAGACCGTGATTTAGATATCATACCAGGGTGATTCGAATGGAGGTTCTTCATGCGTCTTGTGGTGGGATAGGTTTTGTAGACCCGTTTATGTAGTTTTTCACAACCAGGGTGACAGTGGTGTTTCGACTGTGGATGGCCCCATTGATTCATACATTTGAGTATTTGGTCCATGGTTGGTAGAACTATTTAAGATTGAGGTGTGGCCTTGTTGGAGGGGGTGTGTCACTAGGAGTGGACTTTCAAAAGTCCATGCCAGACCCAGCCTTGCTCTCACTTTGCCTGTGAATCAGGAGGAAATTGCAGCTGCTGCTCCAGCACCTGTCTGCCTGCCACCCAGGCTCCCTACTGTGATGGTCATGCATTAACCCCTCAAAACTGTAAGAAAGCCCCCAGTTAAGTATTTTCTCCTAAAAGTTGCCTTGGTGGTGACAACTTTTGAGTAACTATAATTAAGATAGTGGTTTTTTTTTTATTAGGAATCATGATTTCAGATATTCTAATTCATCGTGCTTGTGAGAGTACTCTTTTGAGACCTCAATCCCTAGTTTGGCCTGGAAGACATGATCTTCATTTTCATCCATTGTAACTGTTGGTTAGAGCTATTTGAGCCATAATTTTGAGACAGGTTTTCCTTTCTTCTTCCGTCCATCCTTTCCTTGTGTTGTACTTACCTACTTGTCTGCCTGTCTATCTACCATCTTCCACCTGTATTTATGAATTGGCTCTCATTATGTCCTGTGAACCCTGGAATTTGGGCTGTTCTTGTGCATGTTTGTACACACACACATGATTTTGTGCCTGTGCAGGGGTGCATGCACTTTTGTGCAAATACATACCAGAGGCTGACAGTGTGTCTTCCTTCATTGCTACTCACTCCTTTATTTATTTGTTTGTTTGTTTATTTACTTGTTTGTTTGTTTATTTACTTATTTATTTATTTTGGGGGACAAGATCTCTCAGTGAACTGG
This sequence comes from Microtus ochrogaster, assembly GCF_000317375.1. Lineage (NCBI taxonomy): Eukaryota > Metazoa > Chordata > Mammalia > Rodentia > Cricetidae > Microtus > Microtus ochrogaster. The sequence continues at coordinate 77,621,031 of NC_022016.1, read as the reverse complement.
GAGCTTGCCAAATTGGATACACTAGCTGGCCAATAAGCCTCAGGGATCCCTCCTGCCTCTGCGTTGCCAATGCCAGAATTACAGGTGTACGCCATTATGCCTGCATGGTGAAGTTTTAAGTGCTGGAGATCTAACTTGTGTCTTCCTCTTGCATGGCAAGCACATTACAAATTGAGCCATTTCCTTAACCTCTGAGCTCTTTTGAGGAGGAAAGAAGGAAGGCATTAGTCATGAAATAACCCTCCCAGGGCACAGTACTTACACTAGTCATTCCTAGAACAGATATCAGGCACCTGTAGCTCTATGGGCTTCTTACGTACATTTCTAGCAATCTAACAAGGTGCTACAAATCATAGGCAAGGAAACTGGAGCTGAAAGAGGTTATATGCCACTTAAGTTATCTCCAAGCCTGAACCCGCAGTTTTTTGGCTTTGGCACTCCACACTACCTTTCACAAGGTGAGCATAGTTAACTATTGCAGGTAGGCTCTGGGTGCATCAGCCTTCTCTAAGTCCCTTCGTCAGTTTTGTTGTCAATAAACATGACATGTTAGTAGCAAATCCATGTTTCAGAAAGCATATTAGCAAAATCAAGAACTTCTATATAGCACTAACACCTTCCTGGATTCTGGGAAATATGAAATCAGTACTGAATGAAATAGAAAGAAGAATGCATAGTGAGTTTTTTTAGAGGTTTCTAGAAGTAATTTTAGAACTGAGCTGGGCAGTCATGTATCTTCATTTTGGATTTTGTAGAGAACGTGCGGCATTGTTGGCATTCCTACAAAGTCAATAACAACTTGGGTATTTCAAGATGTAGTCAGTCTTTCCATTACAGTAAATGCACTTCCATTAGCACACAAGACATCTCTTGCTGTCATAATCTGGGTCAGATTTGTGAAGAATTCATTTTGCTGAGCCTCACAAGTAGCAAGAGTCAAAAAAAAAAAAAAAAAAAGCATTGTCCCTAGCCCCTTTCCCTCTGATTCAGTCCTGAAGTATGGGGAAAGACCATCTCAGAACAAAATAAGAGGGTTACCTTGCCATAACTGATACATGCATGTCCAAATGCCATTTCAGTATCATCTCCTGGGTCTGGGGAGATGACTCCGCCATTAAGAGCACTTGTTCTTCTTGCAGAGGACACAGGTTCATTCCCCAGACCCACATGGTGGCTCATAACCATCCAGTAATTTGTTTCAGTATCATCTCTCTTGACCTCTGCAGGCACCAGACAGGCAAATGTTGCACAGACATACATGTGATCAAAACACTTAGACACATAAAAGAAAATAACTATTTTTTTAAAAAAAATCTCCTCATAGGTAAAATATTTTTTTTACATATCAATTTAAAAGATAGCCTAAAGTAGATAACATTTAATGCATAGCAGGGTCAAACCTTGACCCTCTGAGGCCAAGCCCCAGTAGGAAGCTGGTGGATCTAACTGTACTTGGGACCTGCAAGCCTCCTCCTGAGACAGGTGGTGAAAGGGGATAAAGATTCTGAAATCTTCTTTTATCAGTGTTCTTTAGATAGTTGTGAGAGGAAATGTTTCCATGTGTGTTTGTAAGTAGCTAGAAGTCTTCTTTCTGGTAACTATTCATGCATTTGTCTTAGTCCATATGTGTTGATGTCCTTTGTACTATACCAACAGTAAGAACCACTTCCCAGCTTGTTCCCCCTTTATGTTTCGCTGTTTTGGCCTGACGTGGTCCATTTTTATCAATATTTCTCCCTTTTAATGTGCATTTAAGCCTCTAAGCATCCAAAATTGAATAAATTATTACTTAGATTTTTGCAAAATTATTTCATGGCGTGATAAGTAGGGCTTCTTTGGAAAGGGGCTTGCTAATTGCATAAAGGAACATCAAAGTCATGAATTGTAAATATGTATCTCTTTAGCATCTTATTCAAAATTGGCATGAAGATTTTTCCAATTTGGCTTTGAAAAATAACTTTCAAAACAAAGTATACAGGTATTTCTTTTTTTCGTTCCCTGGAATCATTCAGCTTTTTCTCCCCTTTCCTTTTTTTTTTTTCCCCCGCCCATGCACACTTTCCCTGCTCTCTCCTGGAAGAATACGCAAAGGACCCCTTTAGAATACTAATACAATAAGGATGCTTTCATAGGTTGAAAGATCTTGGGAATTCTTGGGAATTTGTTTGGTGACTGCAATAGAATTAATGTTTTAAAGTCAGGAGCATGCATTCTATATAAGATGTATTTTCTCTGACCCTGTGCTTCCTACCTTCCTGGGAGTGTTGCACCCCTACCTCAGGTAATTGGATTGTAGCTACTGTTCCTTTGCTATGTGCTTCTGAGAGAAGGGGGTTGTGTGTAATATTCTGACAAGAAAGGGCTGCTATAGTATGAGTGTATTGTCTCAGAGGCTCTGCCGATCCAAGGCCAGTCCTTCATTCTGGGCTTTCAAGTTACTCTTTGGCCTCTGCTGCTTCTTAGTAAAAGAGAGAGGCCCCCATTGTTGCCCTTTATTTCTCCAAGAGAGAATGCCCACACCAAGAAAGAAGATGGGCTTCAAGGGTCAGTCAGTTATCTTCTGGGATGAAAATTAAGGAAAAGAAGCCCAGAGTTTAAGGATATTTATTTTATCATGTGTCATTTTCTCTAGGAAGACCATTTGAGAGCAGGGTGTTTTTCCCCCCCTTAATTGTTGTACTGATTTGGATCTCCCAAATAGCCTACCAAAAGAGGAATTCGGTTTGTTTTAAATGAATGTTTTCTCATTTAAAGCCACCTAGTATAATGGAGGAGCAGAGATACAGAAAGGGGGAGGACCTCAGCCAGGGTACCAACTAGTTAGTGATAAATCAAAGGCACTTTCCACTCATGCCTTCTACTCTGATGCTTACCACCCTCTCTTCCCACAGTCTCCAGCAACATGTATTTTACAGCTTGAACTATAAACAACAGATCACACCCTATTATAGCTTTTAAAATCTTGGCTAGAATAACCCATTGATTATACCTATATTTTTGTCTTTAGTATTCCACCTTATTGATATGACTTCAAATGTAGCCACATGAAATAGATACTGATATTCTAAATGAAAAGTTGATATGGATGGAATTATGCATTCAAAACTCACATGTTGAACTTCTAGCTTCAAATATAACTGTGTTTGTAATATAGATCTTCAGAAGATGATTAAATTTAAATGGGCTCTTAAGGATAGGATTTATGGCCATATAATTAGAGCAGGCTCTTTCTATCGTGTGAGGATACAGGAATTGGACAGATATCTGTAAGAGGCTCCTTCCTGGCATCTGGCCATGCTGAACTCTAGTCTCATACTCCCAGCTTTCACAATTGTAAGAAAATAAATTTCTCTTGCTTAAACCACCCAGTCTATGGAATTTTATCATGGCAACCCAAGTTAACTAATATACAAGTTTTATTGTCTTGTTAAAGTTTTGTTCCTAGACAGACAAGCACAATCGCGCACTCCAATAATCTCAATATAGGAAGCAGAGGCAGGAGGATTGTGAGTTTGAGCCATCCACCTATCCACAGCCTTGTCTCAAATCATCAACAACAAAAGTGATTCTTGGACTCAATATACAGGCAAATTGCAAGCCCCATCTGCGTATTAGAAAAATAGTTCTGATCAGGTGTGATAGTACTTGCCTGCAGTTGTAGTACTCGAGAGCTGAAGTCAGGAGGCTTCAGGAACAACCTCACTTACATGTCCAGCTCCTGTCTCAAAATATCAAATAAAAGAAGAAGAAAATTTATTCCAGTTATTCCCTTATTGCTTCATGCACTTGTGAATACTTGAGAGCTCTTGCTTTAATTGTCAGAAATAGCCTGTTGTCTAGAACCCTGGCTCATCAACAGACCTAGTGGATGGAAGCTGATCTGACACCTGTTGAATCAGGAATAAAGTGTGCATAATGATGTCACTGTGGCCAGAGACTTTGCTCAACTGGGAACCCTTTCCTGAGTCCCAGAAATAATTATACGTGCACAGTCATGCATGTGTGTAAAACATCTGAGTCATTCCTTAAGAGAGAGGTCTTCTAACTCTTGCTTTGTGTCTGAAAGCCAACTCTTCCCCAGCAAACCTCCGCAAAGCTCTGAGCCTCTCATCTCCCTCCCTGCAGTGTTGGTGTCCTTGCACTAATGGAGTCAGCTGATATCCAATTTGGAAACAAATATTTAACAATGCAACCTTGAACCAAATGTGTAGCTTCAAGTATCATAAAGTTTTTTTTTTTTTTAAAGAAAAAACCAACTGCTGACCTGTGGATCTTAGTAGAGTGGTTATGCTGCTTCCACAACATTAACCACTAAATGCCCTCACCTTCAAGGACAGAACCCGCACCTTCAAACACACAGAGTACTGGAAACCAGGGAAGAAGAAAGAGTACCCACCCACTCACCTAGCTGGCGCCCCTTGCATTCTCCCACAGACCCTGCTTTCTGCATGCTAGACAGCAGAATAATCCATTAAACCTGGGCAAGTGGCCACAGTGCTTTGGATTATTCTTGTAACTATTTCTACTTATGTTTAGAAGTTGTTCTGTGAAGCAGGCAGAATGCAGTCATGGCTCCATTTCACAGTCAAGGATGCTGATTCTAAGCAAGTATTAGAATCTCTGTGACAAAGGAATTGAGCATCCTCATAAAAATGAGGCACCTTGTAAATGAACGAACTCCTCAAATAATATCTGGCATAGTGCTGAGTAAAAGGAACGAGACATGGTCTCCAGTCTTGTAGAATTCTCAATGTAGCAGAAGGTAATGGCATGTAAACTAGTTATGACAACATGAAAAATTCTGTTAGGGTGGAAAAGAAATTGAAGAGGGTGTGGAAGGAGGGTACCTAAGTTAGAGTCTTAAAAACTGAAGTTTGTTGGAAGAGTTAAAGTATTATTAACCTACAAAATTTTGTTATGATTCCAAGATAGTTGTCATAGTTTCAGTAATTTTTTTATATATTTTTATTACTTTGAGAATTTCTTGCATATATACAGTGTATTTTGATCACAGTCTCCCTCCTATAATTCCTTCTAACTCCTCCCAGATTCATCGACTTCTGTGTCCAATTTGTGCTGCCCATGGGTATAGTGTCATCGACTGGAGCATGGTAACACTACCAGGGATTACACCCTTAAAGAAAACTGGCTCGTCCTTCCCAAGAAGCCATCAACTGTGCCCAGAACCTTAGTTCAGGGTTAGTGGCTTGGTCCTGAGCAGGTCTTTAGCACACAACAATGAGTTTGTAAGTGCGGTGGTCCTGTTATGTCTAGAAGACACTGTTTCTCTATGACCTCCTAACCTCTGGCTCTTACAGTCTTTCTCCCACATCTTCTTCTATGGTCCCTAATGGTGGGGAGAAAAGAGGGATATAAATGTCCTACCTATGGTTAAGCACTTCACAGTTGCTTATTTTCTATACTTTAACTAGTTGTGAGCTACTTCATTGACTATCATCCACTGCACAAAGAAACTTTTCTGGTAAGGCCTGCAAAATGCACTGTGAATATAGAGATATGAATTTAAGAGGTAGTTTGTTCACTCCTGGGACTTATGAGCTCCCTAAACATGAGTTCTTGTCAGATTACAGTACCAAGCGTGTGTTCTTTCTGTAGAGTAGGCATTAAATTATATCAGGAAATGAATTGTTATCCTCCACAACATTCATGCCACTATTGCACCATGAGCATGTCTGGCCATGCTGGTTATTATTATACTTTACATGGTTTGCAACTGGGTAAGACTATTGAGGAGTGTTTCTACCAGTAGCCTACCTAGCAACTTCTGGCATTATTAAAGTTAATCAATAAGGAGGAAGCTTCCTGGTCAGTACCAACTTGATTTTTCTATGGTCTATGGTCAAAGTATGTGGTGGCTTCAGCAATAGGGCCTTACTATCAATATCTGGTTGACAATCAAGAACAATGCCAATAGTCTGTATTTTTTGGATATGTTGGGGGTGATTCTTCAGGATACTTCTGACCAATGACTGGAGAAGAGTTCCTGCACCCCTGGCACTAGTCCTATTATTTGGCAACCTGTAGCTTTTGGGAGGAGCACTGTTCTCTCAATAGGGAAGTATAACGATAATTAGACTCTTTATATGAAAAAAAGATTTAGAAAACATAGGCATCATTAGTGTTACTTATTCCTTCCTACCTCCTCTTCTGTCCCACTTACCCATCCCTCTCCTCACTCAAACCTCTCTCCCAGTCTCCCGTTAATTCCCCGTTTCCCTCCATATCCCCTGATTTCTACTTCCTTCCCTCCTTTAGGATCATCCCTCCCCGCATCAATCTTTTGGTTATACTTTTTAAACTTTGGTTTAATTTCAGCATTCTCTCAAGTGTTTGCTTTTGAAAAAAAAATCTCTCATCTTTTCATTTGTTCGAAGGGCTAGAAAAGGGTGTTTTCTCCGAGTGTGCTACAGGAGAGACAAGAAGGGTGGGTGCCAGGTGCAAGGAGAATGCAGCTGATTGCTGAAACCACCTGCAGAAAACTAGCCTGGTGGGGAAATTCAATAGCCAAGGGATTTACACGTTTAAGGGTTCCGCAAACTCTGGCATTTGGAGTCTACCGTGTGAAGTACAACAATCCTTAGTTGATGTTTGCGCGCTAGAGAGGCAGGTGGGGATTGTGAAAATGCTCACAGGCAGCGGCTGGAAGGATATGATGCCAATGAGTGCAGAATGGCAAAGGATACACAGGCTCGGCCAGGGTCACGCGCATCACTCTGGGTGTCTCGTCTCTTTCTGATAATAATGATGGCCTCTAAATGTCTCTGTTCACATTGTCATAAAGGTTAAGCGGCTCCTCATGAATAAAAAGACTAGTCTTTGAAAGCATGTGGTCTAAATGTCTCTGTTCACATTGTCGTAAGGGTTAGGCGGCTCCTCACGAATAAAGCATGTGGCTTTCCCCACCACTGCTCCCTTCCCGTTCCACCCTCCCTACTCTTCCGCGTCAGTACACTTTCCTTTCCAGCAGTGAGAAGCGCATAAAGAGAGAAATTCTGAAATGCTTTATTCAGATTTGTGTTGCTTTGGTTTCTTCAGGACAGGGTGACACAGAGACTTCTGAAACCTTAAGTCCAGTGTTGCTGTGATTTAATTGAATTAACAATCGAGATTGGTCAAAATGGGCTAATAACATTAACAAATCTCAGAGGTGTAACGCAGCCAAGGTCATCTCTCAACGTGGGGCTGCAGGAGACCATTCTCCACACAGGGCCCAGCGTCTTTCCCAGCCGCTGAATTCCTTAGTGTCCTTCCTCATATAGTCCTGTATCTACTCAGGAGGCAGAAAGAAAGAGAAAGTGGCATATCATACAGAAGGTTAGGGGCCAGGTTTAAGAATGATGTATCTCACTTCCACCCCACTCGGTCATTCAGCTCCACTATAGTCTAGCTGGGTTGCCAGGCAGAAAACCAAACAGGATTTGGTGGATGCAGTACCTACTCCATGGAAAGAGCTAACTCCAAATTATTGGAAAGGGTGATTGCACTCACTGTCAAAGAAAAAGGATGTGAGAATAGTGTGGTCCTTTGTTGGAAAGTCTGTTAGAGTCGGATGTTGGGGGAAGGCGGGACTCAGTAGAAGAATGCAATAGCTTTTTCAGTCTCGGAGATTCTCTGATTCAATGAAGTAGCAGAGTCTCAGAGCCGAATTTCCGGTGCCTTAAACTGAGTTCCTGGAGTAGAAATAGAATGTTGAATTTCATTTTTTAAATTGTTCTTCCAGCTTGACGTATTGGAGATTTTTAGCACGCACGCTCACACCTGGCTGCCCGCCACCTTCTGCCATTGCAGATATGCTTACAGGAAACCGTAAGTGGATCTGCTTTTGATGCTGGCAGCATCTTACTAAAATGCTTTTGCTGGCATCATGGAACAGGAGCAGAATTCAGCTGGGACCAATAATGAGGCTATTTAGAAAGTTCTTTCTTCCACCCCCTGACAAGGCAGATGTGATGGGGATTTTTCCACTCCCATCCTGTCGATGGTGGCCGAAATTAGTTCAAGGCCATCAAAAATGTTTAGACCTTGAGAGCTGAAACCCAAGTTCCATAAAGAAGACAAATCCCCTTTCTCCTATCTGGCAAGAGAAAAAGAAACTCATCCCAGAGACTCCCAACACAGTAGTGTATCACCTATTGTTCTATAGCAGACCTAGAAAAATCGCAGCCCTGACTCGGTTTGGAATAGGAAAAAAAAATATTGGCTTCCATTAAAAACGTTTCTAGATAACACTTACAATGGGCTCTGCCTCCCTTTCTCCCTTGCAATCATGTTATAGTGAAACATGTTCTTTAGCTCTCACTTCTGTCATTGCCTTATAAAGTTTCAGGCTATTGTTGCATGAGGTGGGTATTTCAGGCTTTGTCCCTGCTTAATAGATAAGGCTACTTGAGGTCCACAGAGACTAGTTGATACAAATGCAAGACTAGCACACAAACCTCTGTACTGATGCTATGCTGCTCTGAACATTGCGTCAGCTTTGGGGGGTGGGGGTGGGACTCTCTGGTTCATTTTAACACTTTATCTGTCTGTTGGTCCATTCTTCTATATTTCTACCCACAAACTTTGCACTAACTGCAGATACAGAGATGAGTCATAATTTGCCTTTCACAAGTTCATAGCCTTGTAGGGTTTATGAAAACAATTAAAAATGAGTACAAATAAGTATATGGGCAGGATATGATGACTAAGTGGGGAAGCAGCAGAATTTGATACACAATGGAGGCATGGCCTTTTCTTCGTTAGATGGTCAAGAAAGTTCCATACGATTTACTTGGTCCCTTATTCTTAGGCCTGTGATGACCCAGTACAATTCTCTGAATTTAGGGATTGTTTGGGTCTAACCCGCACCATCTAGTTCTTAACTATGTATTCTCTTTTCTTGTTCTGCTCTTGATTCATGACTAATTCTGGGCCCTGAGGTTTAGTTCTAAATATTCACGAGTCCTGAACCATGTTATATTCTTGCTACACTTCCAAACCCCAGGCTGATAACAGGGCATTCTGAATACCAAGGGACTGCTTGGCAATTTAAAAATATTTGGAAATCAAGCTGTGAACTCAAGAGAATATTAAGAGGGTATGGCTTGATGAAATGGAAAGAATGTGGACTTCCATTTAATTAGGTAAGCCAGCACCATGTCAAGCATGGAAGACATCGATGTTAAAAAGAAACCTTGAACTTTTAGATGTTTATAGATTATGCTAAGGGATTCTTTTTCCCAAGCATCAGTGAAGGGAAGTGGTTGATGCAGAAAATTGTGCTAATAAGTCTTAGGAGCACTAACTCAACACTCATTTAATAGGTGTTTACTGAATATGTATTCTATTCTAGATACTCTAAGAACCCTAAGGGTAAGCATGGCCTCTCCTTGGTCTATATTTCAAAGCAATGACCTTACCTATCCTGTATCTTTCATAGCTGGTTGCAAGAATAATACAGTAAACACTAAATGTTTAATGATTATAATTAGTCAAAAATAGATGTTTCTTACCCACAGTCTTACTTGGGTTTTGTATGAGTAAATTGATAACAATAACAGTGCTTGTGTTATAGAATTATTTGATATTGAATGAATGAATAATATAAAAGGCTAAAAATAGCACCTGTCAAAGCAAATGCTCTCTAGGTAACAGAATGTGAAAGCACTTCACAAACGGAGTAGGGTTACCTATAGCTTTTCTACATAATGAACGTAAGTAAAGCCGTTGTTTAGAAGCATTGTACAGGGAAATTTGTAATTGTTAATTTATTTAATCATTGCTTATTATCAATTAGATATGAGCCTCATCCTCCAAGAACTCAAGCTTTTTTAAATGTTTTTTCTTTTCTTTTTTTGTGTATTCATTTTTTAAATCTTTTTATTCGTTTTACATGCCAGCCACAGTTCCCCTTCTCATCCTTCCTCCCACTCCCCCACCCATCCCCATCCACTCCTCCAAAAGGTGAGGCCTAACTCAAGCTTAATAGGAGAGACAAATATGCAAAATAAGACCACGCGTTTACACGTGTTTGTGTCAGCAAACAACATCCTATGAATTTGCGTGGTGGACTAGAGATCTGCGGGAGCATACTTGCAGAGCGCTCATTGAAAATGTCAAGAAGACTTGGGTTCTGTGACCCTTGCTCCCCTGACTGTGTAACCTTGGACAAGCACACAGGATCATGGGCTTTATTATATTCTCCATATCAATATCTATTCAACCTATCTATCTATATACTGTCTATCTAAAACTATCTTAATCTTTGACAATTAATCTATCTCCCAATCATTCTTCACTTAAAGAAACACAGGATATAATAAACCATGGACATGCTCAGATTGATAATCCAAATTTCATGAGTGCCCAAAGAAAATTTGGAAGATAAATTATCTTGACCCTGTCCTGGATTGCTATCACCTGCTTATTCTTGCCTTCAGTTTTGGTGAACCCTCATCTACGAGCTACAGTGGCCTTTCTAAGATTCCGGTCTAACCATGCTCTTCCCTTGTTTTCAGTTCGCTTGTTGATCAGTACAGTGTTATTTAGAACGAGCCAGATTGGTTTCCCCACTTATTGCTGAGTTAATCAGGGTAAGCCAGGAACTGTGAGGATGCTGGTCAGCATTAAGTGACTTACTCTTTCCCTGACAGAATTTTATTTATTTATTTTTATATTGGGAATTTTCATAAAATGTTGTAAAATTAAAATGAAAATAAACTGGTCAGGCAATGGTGGCATACTCCTTTAATCCCAGACTTGCGAAGCAGAGGCATGTGGATCTCTGTGAGTTCCAGGCCAGCCTGGTCTACAGAATGAATTCTAGGATGGTCAGGAATACACCAAGAAACCCTGTCTCAAAAAAAAAAAAACAAAACAAGATGGACAGTGGTGGCACACGCCTTTAATCCCAGCACTCAGGAGGCAGAGGCAAGCGGATCTCTGTGAGTTCGAGGCCAGCTTGGTCTAGTTCTAGCTAGTTCCAGGACAGGAACCAAAAGCTACTGAGAAACCCTGTCTCGAAAGTCAAAAAAAAAAAAAAACCAAAAGCTACTGAGAAACCCTGTCTCGAAAGTCAAAAAAAAAAAAAAAAAGTAAAGAAAAAGAAAGAAAAGAAAAGAAATCTTCTAGATTTATAAAAGGGCTAATACTCCTGCACTGGAGCCATCCACTCCCCTTTTTGCCTAAATTATTTATACATATATATGTAAAATACACGGTAGATATGTGTTTGAGTATTTACATATATACAACTATGTGATTGCTTCATACTGAATATTTATAAGACACCATTAACTGTCTTAAATACTTGCATCACCTAGAATTTTCCAAAGTTCTATTTAGCCTGTTTAGGTTGCATAGGTCATGAAAATATGGGTCAATAGTGAATTCTCTCACTACAATGTCAACATTTTTTGCTTTTCTGTGCCATTCAAAACTACTAGAATTGTCTGTGGCTAAACACCTCTCCGGCTATGGAAACACATATCTGTGTACAGATTCTCCATGTTATCTTTACTAAATAAAGTTGCATACCATGCCCATCTTTATCAATAAAACATTGTCTCTGTTACAATCCCATGACTTTAGCTCAATGGATTTGCCTCAGAGAGAAGCTCCTACTCTGGAGTTTTTAGTTTCAGTCACGAGTGTTTCTAAGAAGGAAAAAGAGGTTTCCCTACATTTATCTAAGTTACACTTCATAATATAGGAAATAGATTACTTTGGATGGGTGAAATCAAGTTATCTTTAGAATGCATCCATTTTCAAATATTTCTAAGAGAGGTCATATCTTAGCCTGTTGTGTGAATATATTCATGGTACTTTAGCAAATATTTACTGAGTACTAACTATGACAACCACTGTGTTTAACTAGGGGGAAGCAAAGACAAATAAGAACAGTCCTTGCCCTTGAGCACCTTGGAGGTGGGTGGGAGAAACAGACCTGCAATAGCTGTCAGAATGCTCTAGCATGAAGTTGTGGCGACAGGAAGAACATGCTCAATCAAAGCTCAGATTATGGAAGAGTTCGTTTTGCTTAGTGGAGTGGAGGAGTTGAAGGAGAAACAGGATTTTCCAGGAAGAGAAGACTTTCCAAATAGAAGAATCAACAAAAACAAAGTCATGGAGTAGAAGCGCCAAGTGTTGTGGGGGAAATGGATTGTCACGTCTAGAAGTGTGGTCGTGGAAAGAAGGGTCCCAGTAGAGCCCCAAGACTTAAAGGAGAGCCACATTGGAAAGAGTCTTGAATGTCAGACTGGATCCGAGAAAGGGAGGCTGTTAAGCGGATTTTGAGATAGGAAAGTAAACAGAACCTAGGCAAACTGTATGAAATTGACAATATTTGACCCATAAAAATAATTTCATGTGTTTCAACCCGATTCAAAAATACTCAGTGGGCTAGATAAATGACTCAGCAGTTAAGATCACTTGCTGCTCTTTCAGAGGACCCAAGTTCAGTAACCAGCACCCATGCTAGGCAGCTCATAACCATCTGATGATTCAGCCACAAGGAACCTGACAGCCTCTTCAGGCCTCTGCAGACATCCACACACAAGTGTGCATATGCGCACACATTAAACAAAAAAGAGAAAACTGTAAAAATTACTTAACATGTTTGAGTACTTCTCAGTTTATCAGACCCTCTAATATATACCTTACATGGATGATCTTTTTACATTCTCACTACAATTCCTATTGTTCCAGTTTTAAATAAGATGTCCCAGGAGTTGATAAAGTATCTACAGACTTGGTCAAGATCCTAGTCCTGACTTCTAGGAAAAGATGGTTTCAGTGATTTTATCCAAGCAACTCCAGCTCTACATTTTATTAAAATATTTCCAATAACCAGAATGGATATCAGAATATCACAATAGGAACCTTGCTTTTCATCTGAGGGAGATTTTAAATCTCCATTGAAAGCTTTTTTTTTCTTTTGTGCAACATTATTACACTGTAAAGTAAGTTAAAAATCTGAGTTAAAGGCTTGGAAGTTGGCTCAGTGGGTAAAAATGCTCGTGGTGCAGGTGTGAAAACTAAGTTCAAATCCTCAGCACATGCCTGAAATCCCAGAGAATCTATGGTAAAATGGAAGGTGGAGACAAGAGAATCTCTAGGAGCTCATACTTGACAGCGATAAAGACAACAAAGAAAGAACACTCTTTTATACAAGATGGAGAGCAAGGCCTAACATCTAAGCTTGTCCACTGTCCCCAGTGTGCATGCCACATGACTGAGCATACATATACATGCATGCATGTGTGTGTGCGTGCACACACGGTAATACATACACAAAGATTTGGGGATTAACTTTACCTAAATTTTTGTTTAGTTAAAACCTCCTTATTTACAGATACTATGTCTTAGCGCTAAGATTTCAAGTGTCATCTAGTTCTTTTTTTTTAATCTGTTCAAGAAGATTATGATCCAGTGAGAAGTGATTTTCCTAAGTTCACAGAATCACTAATGGCAGAGACAGTCTATTCTTGAGTTTTCCTGGCCCCTTCCTGTATTCTCCTTACTGTAAATTAAAATGGATCTTACTTTCATAAAGATTTGTTGAACAGCTACTGTCATGAAGGACATTACTTTCGACATGTTTTTTCTACACTTGGAAATGCATAAAGTTTGTGTTGGGTCGACAGCTCAACCGGGCTGTCTACTGTTACTACATGAGAGATGTAGTGGGAGAATCCATCCTTTAGCTCCCCGTGTCTTGGAATTGGCACACAGAGGTTGCATGGTCCGATTTAATAATACACTTTTGAAGATGAAGCGACTTGCTGAGGCTGTGTACTAAGCTGGCCTGTGTTTTATTTCTGTCTCAAAGTACCCATGTGCTAGCAGACAATAACAAATTTCAAACCAGAGTTTGTACTTTACTCAAATAATGAAACCTTAAGAGTTTCAAAAGCCTCAAACAGGTTAGAAGCTTTAATGCTATGCAGAACATATGTAACACACATTTAAAGTCACAGGATTATTTTTGAGGACTAGGAAGACTTTTTGAAAGCTTTCTCACTTCACTGGCAATGTACAAAAAAATCAAAGGTGATGGGTATTTGATCACCCTATGCTCCATTTTATGTATAATGAATCAGGCAAAGTAAGTATCAAATAGTGAAATCAGTCAGTCCTAATTTGGAGCTAAGTTGATATGTTTTTATGTTCTATCTTTATTGCACACAGAACCTTGGGTTCCATCTAACATTGTAAAATCCTAATGTAGGTTTTTAACATGGTGGGTTTAAGTATTTGTTCTTCTCAGGAATGGTGTAATGGTGGATAGCTAAATAGTGATATCTATATCAATGATATTTTTAAAGAATTATATATAACCATAATTTCTGTGGGAGCCCAAGGTTAATGATAATTTTATTTTTTAAATCATGTACCTAAGAATAATTTCAAAGTAGGACCAGGGCTTTTCCAGAGATTGGATGTTTGTAAAAGGCCAGCATTATTTTGGTTACTTATAATATCTCATGAGGGAAGACATGTAAAAATCTGTAGCAAAAAATGCTGTAGTGTTGTAATGCTAAAACTTCTGCTAAAAGACTTACATAAAAATACTCATCTTCATTAAAGATGTGATCGTTTTCAAGGAGGTATTTTGAACTCGAGGCTGCTGTTGCTAAGGGGTTGCTAAGGCAAATGAGCTACTCAGCACTAATGTGCAGCTTTACTCTTTTGCCTAGAAAGAGTAGAATCCCTCAGCTTCAGAGTCAGAGAGGGAGGAAGAAGAGTCAAGTGGAGGGGCGCCTCTTCCAGACAGTTGTCTAGTGTCTCTCTTGTTTCTTGCTCTTCCTTCCCTCTCAAGGATAAAGGAAACAATCTCTTTGAATGCACAGAAGCTGTGCAGGTAAACTAGGCCACTTAGCTGGGCAGGGTTCTGTGACAGTAGACTGGCTTTGGCTAAGGCATAAGAGAAGTGCATGCTATTGAAAGATAAACAGCTGTGGGTTGCTGATCTAATACATTTGCTGGTGACCAGCCTCAGCAAATGTTTCTTGGTTTGTTTGTTTGTTTCTAATAACCCAACAGTAAGAATGAGTCAATAAAGAGAACGGTGCATTAGTGCATAAAGTACCAAATAATTGTGCACTAAGCATTTTTGTTCAAAAGTTTGTCTAAAATATTTGGAATCAATAATTTATGTTCTTTTATTGAGTGCCCACTATATCCCAAGTACTGATTTTCTAGGTGCTGGGGTTATAAGGAAATAACATACAATTTATACCATGAAATCTCATAGTATAGTGTAAAAATAACAATGGACTGTAATTCATTGAATACAGTCTGTAATAGAATTGCTGAAATATTATAGAGGCTTGGGATTATGTTCACAGTTGAATTTTTATAAATACATTTATAAAATATTTTGAGTGGTAAATGCCTTTGGGTTCTAGTAAACATCCAAAGATCAGGTATTTTTTTTATCTAATTCCAGTGATCAGAAAGCATACATACAACACAACAGTGGGCAACTCTGACCCTCTTAAATCCATAGGTCAGCATCTATCATCACCTGGTGGCAGAATATTGAAATTGCAGGCCAAGTTTAGGCATGAGTACTTTTTGGTGGTGCCAGTTGTTGCTGCTATACAAGTTGGGAGATGTCAAAGACATCACTCAATGTGGATTTTTAAATACAAAATAATACTTAAGTTTATTTAAGCCTATACTTTTAAATATAAAAAGTACTATGTCTATATTATAGTAAAATCATGTGGACTGATTTGGAAGCACATATTAAATATGAAACCTAAATTTGCTTCTTAATGGTCATATTATCCTAAAAAATCATTTAAATGTCCCGATCATTTTTTCTTTATTTGAAATCTCAAGAGTTGTGAGATTGACATTTATAGGCAAAGCACTTTATGCAATGTTTGACACATTGTAGATACGCCATCATTTTTAATTATTGTTCCTTTTACAACAGTACTTATTAAATAAAGGTCCTTGGATTCATCATCACACAATATTTCTCTGTTTATAATTTAGAAATAGGAGTTGTTAGAATGGACCCAGGATTCCTTGAAAGGGGTATTAGCTAGACTGATCTGGCTGCTAATACCATTTTACAACTTTCTTCCACTACTTTTGTTCTGAAACAAAATATTCTAACTTTACTGGCCAACTTCTATCATTCTTAAAAAAACTTAACCCAAATGTAGCTTCTCCAGTGTCTACTGCCTTTTCCTATTCTCCCTTATACTGGGAGGATTCAGACATGCAAATGACAGTTCTTCACCAGCTGGACTTCAAGTTCCTTAAGGTGGGGAATGAAATTTGTAATCATTTTTGGATTTCACATTAAGAATTTAGCATGAAACTTTCCCCACGGGGCTAAGTAAATGTTTATCTACAGCAAGTATTTTTCATTAGAACTATAAGAGTCCATTCAAACCTTTGTGTTACTATTCTCCAATTGTTTGAAGATCTTTTTTTACCATCTAGTCTTCAACAAGGTTAACTTCTCTTAAAGCTATTACTAATTTATCCATTATTCACATTCTTTATATTAGTAATAAAAGACTGTCATGTAGGATGCTGTCTCCACCAAGCCTATGCTTGTTTTAACCCTGGCAACAAACTTTAAGTATTGTGCCCATTTTACAAAGGAGGAAGCTAAGACTTAGAAAGTCAGGATACCTTTCTTATCCTCCAAGGATCATCTGTTCGGAGAACCCTACTCGGATTGAATGAAATAGGCTTGGGAATAGTACATATATGACTATATATCCTCATTTATTCTCTATACATGTGTGCTGTCCACAAACGAGAACATAGAAATTAATTCAACCAATGATCATTGAGGAAAAAGAGGTGGGCTTGGGAGCTCGGCCATTTGCCCTTCAGGAATTTTTGCCTTCTCAATTTACAGCCCTAGTAGAGATAGAATAAAATGATAGTAAAATGAGACATCTGGAGACCATCCCTAGCTAAAACCACATTACAAACAAATCTGTTGGCCTTTTCAGTTGAGACGAATTAATCATGGCTTCCAGTCTCTCTTTCCTTCGTCTTCTTATCTTGCTCATCTTTTTCATTCATTCAACAGTTTTTTTTTTACTAAGCATGTTGTTCTATGTTGTACAGGAGGAAAGATTTTGCTTTTAAATACGAAGACATATTTCTGTGTGATACGATATTCTGTGATGTGCGTGTCGGGTACCTATATATTGTTTCATGTATGATAAACTTCTAGTACAAAATTGCATATTTCATTCTCATTTTATGAACTTATTATCTGTTTCTCCTTCCCTCTCTGCTTTCATCCCCTTCCTCTGTCTTCTCCTTTTGCTAAACTGGAGACTTCCTTGCCTTTTATAGCATCTACTCCATTATTGGAAATTACAGAATTATAAATGAGCCTAGATATTTTATAACACATTGAATTATTTTCAGAACTGAATTAAGTGAATTAAACATTATATCCTTCAAGGGTCTAATAGCTACTTCAGATTTCATCGCTTAGTGTACTTAATTTTTAACTTAATTTAGACGAGGATTTTGTTGTTTTGTTTTTTATTTTCTTTTTAGTAGAGCTCTTTTGAACTAATATAAGAAGATCTCAAATCCCATAATGCAGGGGTCTCCCAGAATTGCCATGTGTTTTCGCACTGGTCCTGCAGAGTTGCCATGTGCTGTGAGGAAAAATATATCAGAGAAAAGTCCACACTGTTGCCACACTTAAGTTATGTCCTTTTCAGAAAACTTTCTAAATATATCAGTGTTCTTATCCATTTCAGTTCTTTTCCAGAGAGGCTATTTCTTGAAGAGTGTAGTTCAAGGCAAACTTGAAAGGGCAAACATACATTGACTCTGGAAAGAAGCCTACATTCAGAAGCCACTCAAGCAGGAGCTTGGGGAAGTGGGAGAGGGCGTATGAATCTACTCTGGTCAGTTTACCTGCACAGATGAACTCTCAGCAGCTCAGGTAGACCAGATATCCATTCTTCATGTGTCCCCCTACATAGTAGCACTTTCCCACAGATAGAGTAGACGTGCTACTTAGGAAGAAGAAAGGCATCAACCAGTCAGGTCATATATCTCTGAGAGAACATTCCACAGTGAATTTTAGGCCTTTTGCAGACTCTGTGTCAGCCTGGTGCATCTTTCTTTCCTTGGCAATATGTGTCCACTTTCCAATAAAACTGATTTAATGTTTCTACAGGGGAAAAAAAAAAGAAGACAAAGACCAGCATCATGATTCAACAAAGGAAAATTAAGCTTTCGCTTTTATCAAAGCTTTTAAACATAGTATCTCATTGTCTGGGCAGACTGATTATATTGTTTGTAAAAAGAAAAAAATCAACAATTTCAATAATTGTTTTGAAAGGGGAAAAGATGAAAAGAAACCGATCCCCGGGAAAACGTCAGGTCGCAGTCACAGATGGTGCTATTTAAATGGTGTACCATAATCATATTAGGGCGGAGCACATGGAATTCCAGATTTCTGCATGACAGTGAAGAAGAACCAGCAATTATCCGTGTGTGTGTGTGTGTGTGTCCTACATTCTCTCTCCATTTTGCTAATTCAATTGAAAAGCAAGAAGAGGTAATCCGGACAGCCAGAACAGGAGGACAAGGTCCACAGCTGTGCTCGGGGGCTGGTGTGGAGACAGACACAGACTGACTTGGAGTTTTGTGTGTTGCATGTGAATGCTCTGGACTGCCCTAATCGACTGAAAATGAGCCAGCCACAGTCATATGGAACAGGTCCGTTTACCACATCTCTTGGTCGCATGGCAGATGGTAGACCGTCAATGGGTGGTATTGATTGGCTGGATTTGCCTTAGGGTAACAAGACTATGGGTCCTTAAAACCCCGCTTCATCTTATTTTCCTTTGTGCCGCGACATACAGTAGTGGTTTTCTCTTTTCCATGCCCCAAAGCCCTGACCCCTAGCATTCCCTTTTACTTTTTTCAAATCTAAAGTCTTCCTTGATAATCAAGTTAAAAAGGTTACCTTGAGATAAACACTCTTAAATTATCACCAAGGCAAGAAAACTCAAGAATATTTTATTTACTAGACTGATTACATTTTAATGTTTGAAGAAAGTGACATTTTTTAATTAGTGTTTAAGACATATGGTGAGTGTACAAATTAGCTTATTTTATACAACCAGAATTTGATGAGAGCAACTCCTCCTTCTCACTCCCCAGTTAAAAATTGTCACTTGAAACTTAATATATGCAAGGAGGTTAAATGCTATTAAATGATGCAGACTTGACTTTAAGATAAAAGAGACAGTCAGTCACTATCTTGTGTAGCTAAATGCTGGCTGGACAGACTGGAAAAATACTAGAATTGGCATCTGTGTCTCCAGAGATGTGGAAGTTCAGAGCTTTAATATCGTCCAGCCAAGAAAAACAAAAATGCCAGGTATATGTGCATGCATGCATGTGTGTGTGTGCTTGTGTGTGTGTGTGTGTGTGTGTGTGTGTGTGTTGGTTTCTGCATTAGATGCATGGGAGGGTAAAGTAGCATGCGCATCCTTTGTTACTAGTAAAAATGTAAAACCCTTCTTAAGACGTGGCCGTGTAATGATGCGGCTCTACATCTCTACACTACACCCCTCACTTGAAGATTTCAACTTGGGGCATTCTCTTTATTCTTGGCGGAAGATCAGGTTAATTGAATAGGGTGGTACAAAGGAGATGCCAAGTTAGGTACACCTCCAAAATCATGTCCAGTAAAATGTTCCTCTTTAAAGCAGATCTTAAGGGGAAAGAGCTGCTCTGAGGAGAGATAAGCGTCTGGTTTGAGCCTGTGGTTGTTTATGACTGGTCATATGATCACATTAAAAAAAAAAAAGACATGGTTAAGTTTTGGTTTTGCCTTTTGTGTTTTTGGTGCCTTTACTTTTAAGCTTTTGGTCGTTTATATCAGTAGAGACTATGTCCAATAAACTCAGAAGGAAAGTTACACCTTTAGCTCTTGTCTCCAATTTGTGTGTTTGTCTACATGCATCTGAGTCTAGTGCCCATCCTGTGGGAATATTTCTCTTGTTGTAAAAAGAAACCATTTTCATGGAGTTTTTTTAAGTTCTCCTTTTCTTGGGGTGGATTGTGTTTTCCTCCTTTATCACTGGCAGAATGAAACAAGTCTTGTTTGTGTCTCTTATTAGAACTGTGAGGCAGTGTTTTGTTCTGGTCGGTTTTGTTCCCTTGCTTTAAATCAGGAGGAAAATTTTTATTTACTTAGACATAATACAGTAGAGACAATCTTGCCTGTTAGGATATTGCTATTTCTCATGTCACATCCTATACCTAAAAGCAATTCCGAGGAGAAAGCATGCATGCGCGTGTGCGCGCACACACGCGCGCGCACACACACACAGTCTTTTAAGACGGTTTGTTTCGATCTGTGCGCTCTACCCACCTGGTGGTTATATAGTGAACTGTTACTTTAAAGAGTAGTTTAAACACCAGCCATGTTTGGGGCAGGCTGCTCTTGCAAAGAGAGCAGTGCATATTACAGGAGGCTACAGTGGGAGAGATAAGGGGGAAATTCAGCTCACTGACTAGAGGTTTTAATGTGCGAACTCTGGGGAAATCATATATTGACTGTTCCGTGGTGCGCAAGAAAATTGAAGAACCCTTTGCAGACGGAGTGCTTTGCAAAGGATTCTATCTGTTTCTCTTAAAACAAAATCTGTGGCAAGATGTTTGAAATCAGCAGGACGCTTAATGCTGCTTTGTTAAATAATGAGGTAATATTTTGTCACTTTTTTCTGGGCAGCATCTGTTTTTATCCCCCCTCCTCTTTATTCCCCCCCCCATGTTTATGAAGGGTTCTTTTCTCTTCTTTTTTCTTTCTTTTTTATCCTCCCCGCCCCCTTTCGTAGAAGTCTAGGAAATATAATTCATGCTTCTTTTTCTGTTCCTTGTTTCCTGTGCTTTTAGAGAATTTGGTTGTCTATCTTTTTTTTTCTATTTCCTAGCCCATTGTGCCACGTAAGGCTTCTCCACTGCGCGGAGTAGGTAGTTATTAACGCTGAATTGGCTTCTGGTACAGTCCATCTGGACGCTGTGTGGGAAAGCTGGCTGCCGGCGACTGATGCTGAGCTATCTGCAGCCTTTGGGATGTGTGCATGGTGGCGAGGGGCTGACTGATATGAGATTACTTCTTTTAAGGGAAATTGTTATTAATGAGTCAAGAAACTGCTCATTTATGGTAAGAGGGACACAGCGGCGCAGCCAGCCCCACAGCGTTGGGCTACCGTTTTAGGTTGCCTTAGCTGCTTAAGAGAGACAAGTTTCTTTCTATGGTGGTGGATTGTAGCAGAAAAGGGAAAAAAAAAATGACGCATGACTGGGAGACTCGCCTGCCTGGTTCTTAAGATAATATATTGAGAATCTGTTGCTTTACAAATGCCACACCGCTTGTGCAGCGGTCAGCCCCTCACACTGAGAGATGAATGCTACTATGGGAAATGCGATAATAAGGTTGACTTTTCCCAACAATAGGATTCTGCCTTTGTCTTTAGAGAAAAGGCCTCTGAGGACATTTGTGCATTTTGTTTGAGGATTCCTTTGAAAGACTTTAGAGTGGAGGTTTTTGCAGAAGTGATCAATATACAAAATGCATGGGTATTTTTTTTTTTTAGCCTAGCGAGACCAGGTAATTGTTTATGGTATCATGGACAGTTACTATTTTGGAAAGGTGGCCAGAATGGTTTGGAGTTACCTAATGTTAATTTATGGCTCAGTCAGTGTACCAAAGTTAGTATGGATGAGAAAAAAGGAGGTGCTAAAATTTTTACCTTTTATAACCTGTGTAGAAATATAGAGTGAATGTTTTGTTCCAAGAGAGCTGTTTTTATTTGTGTGGCTATAGCATGGTGTCAACATGGTCTTCCCAATATTTTCGTGCTGGTGTGCTCACACTTAAGAGTTTTTTGGCTGCCGATGTAGGATGCGTAGACCTAGCCTATCTATGTACGTCAAGCTGTTTGGAGCAGTGAACCTGGGAATTCATCCTTCGAGTGCAGTGCAGCAAGTACTACAGCACCAGTGTGACTCACGGGGTTCGTCACGCGGGTGCCGAGGGAGTCATTTTAAAGTTGACTTCATTCACTGTCCTTCTACCGGAAGGGCCCAGCAGAGGTCCACATTTCCACCCCTCTTCATCGTGGACCTTCATTTCTAATAGCTGGACTTATTTATATTTAAACAAAAGGATTTATGTAATGTATCCGACACACTGTTTAGTGGTGTTTCTGTTTTTCCATAGAGTATGTATACGTATGCTTGTTGAATGTGTTCACGAAGCAATGTTTTGAAGAGAATTGTTTCCACCTTTTTTTTTTTCTAGTAGTTTTTCACAAACTCCTCTTGGACTCTGAAGCCCAGAACTACACATCGTTCACTACCCCTAGTCCAGCTCACTGTCAGCTTCCAGCAAAGATTAAAACCTGTGTTAAATATTTGTTACCTCTGTACATTTATTGATAAACAAGTTAACTAAACTGTGACTTAGGGGTGTTAGCCTTCTTCATAGATGTGAGACATAAAGGTCTCAGGTAAGCCACTTAAAAACCCAGGCCGAAACTCCTGAAGCGTGGTGATCCGGCGTTTAGGACCTGTGTCGCATAAGCAGGCAGACTGTGTACATCACTACACACTTGCTAAATGTCTCTTTGTACATCTTGTTAGAGGCCAGGGGGTGGGGGAGGTAGGGAGGAAAAAGACAAAGTCTTTTGTTAAGTAGAACAAGATGAGCAGTCTGTGCAGGTAATAAAATGAGGCCATTTTATTCCAGAGCCATGTTTTGCCCTCACCTCAGTAGAAAAAGCAAAAGGGAATATGTTGTCATCGATTTTTAAAAATTCAGAGCATGCCCCTATCCAACTTGAAAAGTAAATTCATTTAAATAAACCATTCATCATTCTCTGTTTTGGAAAGCTCCCACGGAAGGCAGAAAGGTAGAGCCTGGCAGCTGCCTCCTCCCTCCAGTTCTTTTTTTTCTTATTAGGAATTAGTTTTCTGAGACAAACTTATGTGAACCTAATTCACTGAGAAGTTTAATCCCAAACTTGCATGCTTTTGAAATGTTGGTCATGTTAGCTGCATAAAGAAGCACTGCTTACAGAAAGCCAGCAATTCTGGGAAATAATAAAGTTAAAATGTGGAAGTATTAGCACATTAAAGTGCTTTTGTTGTATCTTTAAGCCTAGAGGCAGATCATTAAATATGCATTTCGCTAGAAAGCAACTGTCAAGAAAGATAAGGTGGTTGAAAATATTCCCCACCGAACAAGCCCTCTATCAGAGGGACGGGCTCCTGTGTTCCCCGCCAGGACCGGGAAGGAAGGACACTCCCACTGTGAAGGTTTGCAGTCCTCCAATGACCTGCAGTTGTAACAGTACTTTTCAAGCTGGAAGGAGGTAAAAGGTAAAAAATACAAGTATGCCTGTTGTTGCTTCAACCGGGCTTTAATTACCAGACACAAGAAGCAGTTCAGAAATCTGGCTCTGTTGTTGTAGAGGTCACCAAATCATTAACATCGTCAATCTGGCAGTAGCTAATTTAAATAGCACCTGATGTTGCAACGCCTCCCTTCGGTTCCCCAGCCAATCAGAGTCTGGCTTCAGCTGACAGATGGTCCCATAAATGGATGTAAAAAGGGGAAGCTTCGAGCCAATTTCAGCAAGGCTCTGTTCAGTTGTTCTTATCTACATCCTAGAATCAGGGGTTTCAGCTCACTGCGCCTTTTCTTCCTTTTTTTTCCCCCTTTCTTTCCCACCCCACCCCCTCCCAATAATTGATTTACTTTACAATCATCCACACTGTGTTTTGTGGACCTTCAATAGATAGATAGATATATAAACAATAGTAGTCATTTTTAGATATATTCTGAAACCTTTGCAAATTTTAAGAGAAGAGTCGAAGCGCTGCAAGACCCAATATTTGCCAATAAGAATGGTTATGGTAGGTATGACTAGATGTATAATCTGTTGTTTGTGTTGCTAGAGGGAAGACAAGCGTCTATACCTTGGCCAGTCTTAAGCTTGCACGAGAGTTTAGTTCTTTGCTGCTGTCTGGTTCCTACATTTACTATATCTTTTGTGTAGCGTGCGGGTAGGTCCTTTTATTGCAAAGCAGTGGGGAGAGAGATTGTCATTTTTAACAGGTCGTTGTCAGTTTTCCCTTTCACGTGAAAGCAGAGGGTGGGGATGGGCTGAAATAATTGCTGGTTTGTTGAAAGAGATTCTATTACTTGAGACCATCATGAGGGGGTGGCAGGGGCTTTCTTTTTGTAAGAGAGAAGAGGTTTGTCTACATGCCTGGGTTTTCTGGGGCTTAGGGTGTATGCAGCAGGGTTAGGAACCTCTCCATTTCTGTGCTGGAAATGTAAAGCTCGAGAGGCAGCTCCTGGATGCTGAACGTTGAGATGGGCAGTTGTGTTTCAGGGGACTGCACAGTCAAAACGGCAAAGAGGGTGATTTATCTGGGCTTCAGTAAACGCTGCATCTTGTATTTCAAAGAGTTTCCTGTCATGACCTCATAAAAAGAGGAGGCGGCTTGTATGTGTAGCGGTGCCTGGCGTGTTGAGTTGTTGCTTCCTTCTCTGGGCAGCAGCTCTGTAAGAAGGGAATGTCAGCTTTTACATAACGCTCCTTTCCGCTTTTGACACACTGTGTGAGGGTCCATCTTCTTCTGATCACAGATGGAGTGGAATGGCTTGAAGATGGTAAGTGAAAAGAGAAGGCAGCTTGGAGGCTCCAGCCGTGTGTGTGTGTATGTGTGTGTGTGTGTGTGTGTGTGTGTGTGTGTGTGTGTGTAAGGATGGTGGACTGCATCGTAAATCACTGATCGTGCCTCTGTGTGAGTGTGTGTGTGTGTGTGTGTGTATTAGTATTTCTTTTTCTGAAATCCACAATCTGCCTCCAAGTATAATGGCATTGCATGCATACAAGGCACGTACTGCCTTTTCCATTAAACACATTTTAGGCAAGCAAGGTTGGTGCCTTTTTTTGACAATCACAATGTCACTGTCACCGTTGGCTGGCGTGTCCACCACCTCTGTGAGCCTTCAGCCGAATTACACGACTGCTAAAGTTAAAGGCACATTTCTTCTTCGGTCTCATGCTAGGAGTGATGGGGAAGGCTGGGAGTGAGGGGTGGAGGAGGTAAGATTCAGTACCAGCAGATTGCAATTGTGAAACAGGACTTTGAGATGTGGATGGGGAAGTGGAAAACCTTTCTGCCGAAGTAGTAAATCTATTTTTAGCATCGTCTTTTTCTGGAAAAAGAAACAGGGAAACTCCTTGAGTGCTGTTCCTGTCTCCTGGCGTTGACCCTAAAGATATGACACAAAATGGCACGAATAGATGCCACGAGTGCCCACTCTGACTTTGAATTTTCACCAGCAATAGCTTTCAGGGGATTTGGGGCTGGGTAGTGGGGAAAGCTATAAATTCATTTTATTTTTAACTAGAAAAGCCTTAGGAGGACTTTTCACTCTGCATAGACGTTATAACAAAGCTGTGGTCTTTTTCCCATTCTTAGAGGATTGCCTTTGTCTGGCTGCTTGTTTTGATGGGTGTAAAACAAATAAGATTAGACCGAGCAGCCCAACTGAAAGCGATAGCTGGGAGGAAAACCCAATGAAAGGTTGCCGGGGAAACGAACAGAGGAGAAGCCGAGCAGGGAGCAGGTGGCTATCATGAGAACACACTGCAAACAGTGTAAAAAAGGAGGAGGGGGGACAGGACCTCGATTATCTTTGCTGTTCTTTGTGACCAGCCCAACTTTAATTATTCTTCATAAATAGGTGTTAATTACATTTCCAAGTCTGGTTTACAGTGATTTTTCGAAATCTATTTTTAAGCATCTGTTCCCTCTCTCCTCTTTTTCTTTTTGTTTGTTTGTTTAAAAAAAGAGAGGAGGGGGAAGGGAAAACAGGGTCTCTCTCTCTCTCTCTCTCTCTCTCTCTCTCTCTCTCTCTCTCTCCTCTCTCTCTCTTTCCTCTTCCCCCTTTCCCTGCTGTGAAATCGTACGTGCAAAAAATTGCAAGGAATCTTGTAAGACCATTTGAAAAAAAATGTAAATTATATTGAATGAAGTTGACAAAAGCATAATAGTGAATTCCCACAGTTGATAGGTTCTGCAAATAATTTCTCTGATATTTCCAGCAAATATTCATAGAAAAGATATAAGTAGATTCGATTTATGCTAAGCAATGATTTTTGTGTCCGATGA
This sequence comes from Microtus ochrogaster, assembly GCF_000317375.1. Taxonomy (NCBI): domain Eukaryota; kingdom Metazoa; phylum Chordata; class Mammalia; order Rodentia; family Cricetidae; genus Microtus; species Microtus ochrogaster. Next base: position 77,594,814 of record NC_022016.1, on the reverse strand, counting down.
TACTGGCATTTTTACTACATTAGATGTTGGTACTGTAGTTTCAAGGAGTTTATTGTAGAAATGTCTTTAGAACACGGCCACTAAAGAGCCCCTTGCCTCCCTCCACTGCCCATTCCTCTCGCTTCAGAATCTACCCGTATCTTCCACTGTAATCAATGCATTTGGTCTTAAGTCTGGTCTTGGTATAAACTGAGTGAAAGGTGGTCTCTGATGTCTGGTGAGACCCAGGCGTTCTAGATGACAGGCATCTCTCCTTGTCCCTCTCTCAGTGCTTTTCTAAGTAGTGTCTTTTCCCCAGTGATGGTGGGTACCAAAAAGGACTAAGGGCGATAGTACTCGAGTGAATAGAAGCAGCACTAAAAAAACCTGAAATAGTCATCAGTTGTGGTTTCTTCCTTGTGACAATAGAGATGCATAATCCAGTAGCTAATTTGAAGCCTCAAAATAAAAAAAAAATTAAAAAAAATGAAATGTATTGCAAGGGTAGAAAATATAATTGCCTTTATTTAAAATCCTCTTAATTTATTGTCTCTCCTTTGCAAATCTCCACCACCAGCTCCCACCATAATTTTTCTGTGAGAATGTTCCTTTTCGTTTTGTTTTCTGACTGGAGGGAGGTATTATTTTGGTTTTACTCTCAAGGTAAAAATAAATAAATAAATAAATATATTTTTGTCCCATGCTTGGACCTTGTTTTCCTACCTTGAGTGCATAAACATATATCATCTATTAAAATAGAATACTTTTTATTATCACTGATGAAGTTTTACTTTTATTTTCTGAGAATTTTCTGGCAGGTATTAGTTGGGTAAAATTGTTTCTATGAAAACTGTCACTTTGTCTTTGGTTATGAGAAAGAAGACACATAGCTCTAGCTCTGCCGCTGACCTTTCTTGCTTCTTTGTCTTAAAAATATTAACACCCACTACCTACATGTAGAGGTGTGCCGTGACGGAAACACACGACTGCGTGTGAATTTACTAAGAAGTGAGAATATGGATGGAAATTTTGCTGCAACATGATGTACATGGACTACATCACAGTTTTACTGATCCGGTTGTCTCTGTATTTCATAGGCATGTATTGATTAAATCGACTGATATTTAATTTTTTGGAGGAGTCAAATGAGCAGAAGTAGGGGAGTAGCAAAAATTTACATGAGAAACATTGATACTTTGACTTTAATATCGTATGTGAAAAACTTAAGCGTTTATTTGGGTCTTAGTCCCGTTCATTCCTAACCACCATTTTTTCAAGACATCTTCTTGCAAAGACTAAGATGGGCTTGCTTATGTCTGATGGTTTGCACAAAGCTTTAAAACTTTTTTTATTCTCCTATAGACCTTTCTTTTAATATGAGCATTTTGTTATGAAAGCAAGACCAGGTTGCTTTGAGGTACTACTAGCAGAATTATTTGTAAGGAAAGAGGAATAAAATGATAGTGTATATATATATTTTAGTTCCAAATTCAGCCTCGCTTAGAGTTTTTGAAACGACAGACTTCATATATTTTAAATTTGGAGTGTCTATTACGAATAATGGGTTTGAAATTTCAAATCTAAAAGTCATTGCATGAATGGTACTCTGTGTGTGTGTGCTGTGTGTGTGTGTGTGTGTGTGTGTGTGTGTGTGTGTGTGTGTGTGTGTGTGTTCATTGTCTCTAAAAGAATCTGTGGATGAACTGAGGTCTTTTTCTCAAGTTAGAGTTTCTATGAACAATGAAAGGGTTCCTCAGGACAAATCCTTTGCTTCTTCTTCTCTGTACTTATCTCCTTTTTGCGAGTGAATTCTCTTCCTAGGCAGAACACTATCCCATATATAAAGAGAGATTCTGCTTCATTTAGTGCTTGGTACTTTAATACCTTATTTTAATTAAAAACAAAAATGGACGAAGAAGCAAATTATCTGTTATGTACCACAAGTAAGAAATGGCGGGCGGTCTTGATAAAGGTCATCACATACGGACAGAAATACTTCGGCCTTGACAAATTTCTTCATCGATTCTAGTAACCTGTAGCTACCAGTCACTTTGTTTATATACATGGACATTTAATATATACTTTTTTTTTTGGTGAGATAGCCAGCAAATGCTAGGCATACACGTATGTGCAGCAGATGCTAGGCATACACGTATGTGCAGCAAATGCTGCAATGCAGTATTTTTCTCCGTGTCATTGGGAGTTTGGGGGGTACGAAGGGACATGAACAGTCCCAAGCTTCTATCTTATTGTCTTTCAGTTGATGCACTGTTTGCAGAATTGGTCAGTTCTCCTTTGGAAAGAAGTAGAGTCAATGTTTCGTCACTGACTGTCCAATCCTTCATGCCTTTGATGGATATGAGAAGTGTGGTATCAAAGTGTTTTTATGAATTCTTGCATCTGTCTTAGCTTTTCTTTATTTGGTGTTAACCAAATATGTGTAAACATATACCTGTAAGTTTGCATGAATCTCTAAATGAAAAGAAAACTGAAGTAGTCTACTTTTCCTAAGTACTTCATTTTCTTTAATTCCAAGAGTTCCTTAATAGAAAAAAATGTGAATTTTAAAATACTTATCAATAAGATGTTGAGATTCTGCAGACTTCCATTAGAAGCTAGACACTTTCTTTACCAACCATTTGAGGAGCTGTAAATGTGCAAACCCTGAACTATCTCTGCTAGCCAGAGGGCCCTCTCAGTCAAGGGACCAAGGGATGGAGTTTGAATTGAAATGAGGTCCTTTGTTCTTTGGGGATATTTTAATGTAATATTACCACTGGTAATATTAGTAATGAGGAGGAGGAGGAGGTAGATAGGCATCCTGTGCTTTGTCTTTTCAAGTTTTGTGAGTGTAGGGTGTTTTAGGGTCACCCTTGGGTTTTAAAGCCTCAATAAGTCTATTTTAGGGCTAGAGGACTTTTGTAAATCAATGGCTTCCAAGGGTTAAAATGGGGAAATGGCCCGAGGGCAAGTGGGTAGTTGGAGGTTTCATATACAGTGATTGTCTGAAATTAGCTATCTAGCAATGAAAAGGAGAAAGTCTGAAGGACAAGAATCGGGGTGGGGGGAGCATAGAGGTGGGGTGGGGGTACACATGGAACCACAGCACCTAGGACAGCAACATGTGATCTGTTCATTTCTGGTGTAAATTTGAACTGTTGCAGTACAGGATGCCCTATAATTTCTCCGAACCTTGACTTTGCAGCTTTATTTCTTCTTTGTTTGCTTTTTCACACCTCTAATTATATCCAGTTTTTGGGTTCTAGCTGGGGGTCCAGAGATGAGACATTTTGTTGTTTACTTCACTAGGAATTAAGGCAGCAAGCATGTCTACAATAGCTTTGGAGCATCAGTGTTAGGAACCAATCTCTTTGAAAAGGAAATTGTTACAAAAGACAGAAAATAAGAATGCAATCACCCAGTCAGCTAGATTTGGATGTCCACTGTGCCTGTCGGTAAGAGTTGTGTTGGTTAAGCATTCATTAAGAAATCAAGTATGCTTTTATCAGGCTGGTGGCTCTCTCACGCACCTCTCCCAGTTCTTTCCTTCCCGCCCCAACCCTGAGATTCTGCCTTCATCATTTTTGCTTTGGACTAGCTTTACCCAGATCCTTGTCATTAACACCAGAGATTACCCCCCAACCCCAGTAAAGACTGTCTCCTCAAGTCTCAAATACTGAAAGCAATCAAAGAATCCTTAAATAAATTCCAGTTAAGAAATTGGTAAAAAACAAATTGAAGAAATGCTGTTTAGTGCAATTGTGCTTACATCGTTATTGTTGATGCTGTTGTTGAAAATCTTTGTTTTTTAATCCCAGAAGTTAAATACAAAGCTAGGGTTTTTGTTAATGAAAAAAAATTAAATGACTTAGGTATCCCCTGAAATGACTACTGATGGACTCTTGGTTTGAAAAATAACATTTGAGCTTAAAATTTCAAATATTCATTTTAAGATACTAAGAAAAGTAAACTTTTTATAGGAAATATAGTTTTTCTTCAGGATAGAAGGAGATAGAGAATAAAGTTCAGCCGAGCTGACAAATCGGAAAACACCACGTGTTGGAGATCTCTGCCCCGGGGGGCAGGGGATCCTATCTTGAGCCTGCAGGGTCTGAATCCCCCTTCTAGTTTCACTCATCCCTCCTGTCACGAGTGTCCCTTGGATCCGTTTTGCCATCGGGGTTATGGCAGAACTGATGGCCACTCCTTGCTCCATGTAGAGGTGTTTGTTGAGGACTTACTACACACATTTCTTTGAAATTTAAGGTTGCCGCTTCTCTCGGTGATGATCAAAATGATTGGGGTAGATTGCTATGACTGGGGATAAAGCTGAGGGGGGGGGAGATCGTGAGGCTCCCATTACCCAGAGACGCTGGTGCGAAGGGTAAGCAGTTTCATTAGAACGTTCAAGTTGAACGTCGGTGGTTTCCACTGTGCAGATCTCTAAGTGACTCCAAAGGACAGAAATTAAAGATCTTCTAGAGACAGTTTTTGTCTGTAATGTTCCATGTATCCAGATGTTCGTGCTCAGGAAGAAGCAGTTTGGACAGTTGGAAGGAACTTGTCTTTCAGCCAGATGCCTGTGAGACTTGCCTGGAACCTGTTAATATTACAGAAATACGAATACCTTCCTGCTAACAGAAATTTCTTTTTTATTCTTTTTTTTTTTGAAATCTTGTTTTTGCTAGCTTTATTTTTTTATTTAAACAACATTTTTCGTTTATTTTACATACCAACCAGTCTCTCCTCCCTTCTCTCCTCCTGTTCCCTCACCTTTCCAATCTACCCCTTTCCCCATCCACTCCTCCTCAGAAAGGAACAGGCCTCCCGTAGGTCTGCACAAGACATAGCACATCAAGTTGAGGCAGGACAAGTTCCTTTCCTTACGTCGAGATTTTTATTCTTTTTTTTTTTTTTTGAGACAAGTCCTCACTGTATATTGTCCAAGCTGGTCTTAAATACTTGATTCAAGTGATCTTCCCACCTAAGCCTCTAGAG
>NC_022016.1:77510739-77589682 GCF_000317375.1 Microtus ochrogaster | reverse complement strand
AGAGTAGAAGACATGGCATTGTCTCTTAATACACATCTCGGCAGTGTAGAGTCTGTCTCTCTCTCTCTCTTTCTCTCTTTCTCTCTCTCTCTCTCACACACACACACACACACACACACACACACACACACACACACAGAGCAGTGACCCCCTAGTATGCTATGGCTTGTGCCGAAAATAACTTCTCAAGCATTTTGTGTTTTCCTAAGCTATGAATTTAAACCCTTTAAATTAAAAAAAAAAAAAACTTTAAAAAGAGTCAAGCCGAGCTGTTTATTTATTTTTTTTATTTTGAGTGCCCCTCTTGGAAAATGCCACAGTAGTAAATACGTCTCTAACAGTAAACTTCGACTCTGGGCTGTTTAAAAGTGGAAAGGCTGTGAACCTGCAGTCTTTGCTAACGAAGCTTTCATTAGGAAACTGCTCACTTCAAATGGAGTAAACTGACTCTATTCCTGCAAATTTGTGATTTGGACCGGGTTTGACTCATTCTTTCTCATGTTCCTGTTTGTAACGTAGCCAACCACACAGCTAAAATTTGGATATGGTACGCGTCTTCCACATTAATTATCTCTGTTGATGCACTGGGTACAGAAAGTCCAATTCCCCTAAGTCCAGATTCTTACTGTAACACCAAAACAAAAGTGATACTTATGAATAATATTGCGAGAGTTGTCCTCATAGTAACTGTTCCCCAAAGGAAGCTTTACATAAATGTACATTTATTATTCAGGATATTAAAAGGCAATCCTTAGCTTTTACTTTTTAATTTGGACTAAAATATGTAAATTGTTTTTATTTTGGAGTTGCTCTGTTTTAGGTGGCTTTGGGGGAGGATAACTTTCTAGTTTGATTGTATTTTAATTGCCTCTATAATGGAAGAGGTTCTATACTTGAAATCAACCTGGTTATTGTGATTAGGACCCTGAGGGCCAGTGTGCAGTTGAGGCTAAAAACATAAATATTGACCTGTCCAAATAGAGGAAAAATAGTTTCATTCCTACAGATACCACAGTAAGCCTGCTTTTGTTGGTAAAGTCAGCTCAGAGGTTGTGGAGCCCTAAGTGCCTCTGAAGGAGGGGCCCCTTCATAGTGCAATGTGCTGGCAAACCTCTGGGAATATTTACTTTCCTTAATGTCTTCCTGTCCTCCTTCCTGTGTGTGTGTGTGTGTGTGTGTGTGTGCAAAGAGAGAGAGAGATTTGTGTATTTATTTGTGTATTTGCTTATGTGTTGACTACATGTGTTTCCACATCTGTGCGAAAGTTAGAAACTGACTCAGTTGTTATCAAGTATCTTCCATGATCAATTCCCACTATACTTACTATATACTTACTAAGGTAGAATCACTTGCTGAACTTGGAGCTTGTCGATTCTGGCTAGTTTAGCTACCTGTCTTGACCTAGGGAACTCTCTACCTTCTGAGTGCTGGGATTAAATATGGCTGCTACGCCTGCATGGTTTTCTTATATGGATTCTTGGGATCCATCTCTGGTCCGCATGCTTGCTTCCCAAGTACTTATCCATGATCCCATCGCTCCAGCCACTGTTTTACTCTGCAAAGAAATACAAAAGTTTTTGAGGAGCTAAAAAGATGGCTCAGTGGTTTAGAGCACCTGCTGCTCTTGTAGAGGACCTGGGTTCAGTTCCCTACAACCACGTGACCGCTCACAGACACCCCAACTCCAGTTCCAGAGGACCCAACTCTCCTGGCCTCTGAGGGCACTGTGCAGGCAGAACACACCACATGCATAAAAATAAAGTTTTTTTTGTTTTGTTTTGTTTTTTGTTTTGCTTTGCTTTTAGTTTTAGAATCATAATTTTTCCAGCTGGGTGATTTGGGAGAATATAGTTCAACTTTTTGAGTTTAATCTTCTCATCTTTAAAGTAGGAAGATAATGAATGTCTGATTCCCAGAGCTGCAGGGAGAATCAAATGAGTGCCAACATTGAACAGAACCTGCCACAGATAGGGCCTGAACGTGACGGGGCTTAAAGGATGAGTTTCCATTCTTCTGTCCAATCTTGTCTCTTGGCAAAAGGCCTTCTACAGGGAAAACATGTCCATCAGCCCACGTGCAGTGTCCTGGGAACCTGCGCTTCATGACAACTGCGCTGCATGACACTTCAGAGCCACCATCTCCCCACAGCGCTCAGAGGAGTTAGCATATCCTAGGATTCTCACACAGACCCTCAGACTTTCCCGGGAACCAGGTGGTTTTACTACATTTTGTATGGCCTCCAAATTTTGAAGGACGCGTCCTTTGAAATTAGAATTAATATGGGATCTAGTCATCAAAAGAGAATAAAATCTGAGTGTGTGATTAATTTTAGTCATTGCTGCACTGTTTTAATTTCATGATAGAGCCTGGTAGAATCTGGAGGAGAGAACCAGAAATAAAATAAGAATGGGTTCAGCTTAATTAATGCTTCATTTCACTTTTACCCAGAAACAAAACTTCACTTGGGAGCTATTTTTCACTGTCTCCACATCTGCCTTTTTTCTCCATCCACCTTGTGTTCCCAAAAGGCTGGATTTTCCAGTTCTGTTTTTTTAAAGGAGAAGCTGAAGCTAAATGAGTTCCTGCGATTTTTCTAACTTTGCCTTCAGTTTTCTCCTTCTGTCTAGAGAGACAGGATGATGGATGGTTTTCTAGAAGTGATGGGATCAGCTGAAGAGGTGTGTGAGATGGGAAAAGAGTTGTGGACCTCTGGTTACTACCCTCCTATTTGAAGAGATGAGAGGAGAAAGAGCGAGAAGCACGGTGAGGGGTGAGGGGCACCATCACAAACCTTGGCATGGTGGTCATTGACTGCACATCCCAAGGGTAGTTAAGAATGTCAGGATGGGTAGATGTTGGGCCAGATCTCACGTTTGTACCTTTATCCAGTGCTCTGAATGGGTAGCTTAAATAAGAACAATAAATAAATCCATACATTGTCCTAAATTGGCACCCATTGCTTTTGCCAGTGAGGACGAAAGAAAAAATACAAGTAGTTACTGAAGTAGTTACTGAAGTAGCTCAAGGCTTAAACTAAAAACACAATCCTTAAAACACTTTTTTAATGTCACAGATTTTTAGTCCCTCTTCAGGGTGGACAGGAAGTAGTTTTTTCAATTTGATCTTTAAAACAAGACAAGGACTTGGAGATCAGTCTGCCTACTCTCCCCAGTCTTGCAAGCCGTGTGCTTTTCTTTTTAAAGAGATACGACTCTGTAAAAGACAGTACAACTTTTCTCTTTCCATAGGAATCCATTTCAAATTCTTGCCAAGAATTTCTTATGAGAGTAGCAGGTGTGTGTCTGTACACCTTGTGTGTGGTATGCAAGCACCCTGGGCAAATTTGGCCATTTTTACGTTGTGGTTGCATGGGCATAAATACAGATGTAAAAGGTGGAAGCTGGACTTGTAATTCAGTGATAGAGTCCTTGCCTTTCTCGTATGAAGCCATGGGTTCAATCTCCAGCACCTAAGAGTACGGAGCTTGGTTTTAGAAAAGGGTGACATAGAAAGAAATTTCTCCGTATTTTAGCCCAGAAAAATGTCACCTGTTAATGAAGGACCAGAAAAAGAAGATTGGATCGATGACTTGAGTAAGCAAATGGGTAGAGTAGGGAGTAGGAAGATAGTTGTAGATCCACGCTAGATAGATATTTGTGATGTTTAAAAATGGAAAGTTTATCAATGTATATAAGAAATTAATTTTTGTATTTTATTTTATTTCTGGTTTAAGACTTCCTATAAGAAGAAGAACTTTTGAACTCAGAAGTGCATAGTAAAAGTTTCTGTCTGGTGATTGTTGTTGTTTTGTTTTATATTGAGACAGGATAGGGTCTCCATGTAACTAACCCAGGCTGACCCAGGCCCATAATCCTCCTGTCTCGGGCTCTTCCAAGGCTGGGATTAGAGGTATATACAACCAGACTCTGCAGAAGGAACTTTTAAACATGTCTCCTCTTAGTGAATTTGGAGACACAGGCTTGTAGTTGGTTCAGTCTTAGCGCTTGCCCAGAGACCAAGGTGCACCAGCTTTCCAAGGACAGAGAAGGAAATATGCATTCTAGAACTCCGGCTGCTTCCTGCGTGGTTCTGTGGAACATGCTTGTGTCCATTGGAGATCACCATGCATATTCACTTGGCGCTGTATTATTTTTGTCCTATGCTGTCCATTTTGTACCTTTAAACATAATAAAGGCAGAAACTGTTGGCCCTTTTTATAGAAAATCAAGCTTAGATACTGTCTCAGTTTATAAATTAAACAACATCAAAATTCATCACTCCTAAGTGTCTGGGAACATGTCTGTATCTTCAAAAATTACATTTCTTGGGGGAAACAAAGAAAGGTAACCTATTCTAGACTGAAATTTTAATTGTAGACTCGGTAAACATGCATTGCATGTTTACTACATGTAAGACCGTGTTGTAGATCCTCTTTGAATGTTTCGTCACCTAATCTACACCCTAATACAGTGTGCAAACAGTGCGAGGCTGAGAGAAGACCATGTCTGCACAGAGGAGTTCCACTGAGCACAAGAAGGAAGCATCGGTTCTTGGAGGGGGAAAGGAGATGGGACTTTTTGAACTGCATTCCAGGAAACGCAGATAGACAGACATCTCAGAAGAGAAAGGTTCCCCTGTGGACAGAATAGTATGCATAAAATCATGGAGGAAGGAACTTTCCAGGTTTGCTTGAGTAAGAAGTACTTGAGTGAATGAAACCAAAGATGGGTAAAGAAAAAGCTTGACAGGGAGAAGCTACCAGTTAGAAAGATGTGAGCAGTGTAATGTGGTTTTAACTTTGTTTTGGTGACTTGAATTAGAATCTGCTGTGTCCTGATCATTTTTGTAGGGCCAAGATAGCTACCATATTTCAAAAGTCAAGACTTCCTAAAGATGCTTCCTGACCCTCAGGTTACAGGCCCCTGTAATCCTCAGATCTGGGAAGCAACAGAAATAAGAATATTAAATCTATTTTTATATTGTAAAGAAAGGAGCCATTTAAAGGAGTTTATGCTATTTGCACCAAGAAGTAATGATGGTCTAGTGGCAGAAATGGCCAGAGAGAGAATGGTAGTGGGTGGGAAGCAAACTTATTCCTTGCTACATGAAAAAAACATAGCCACTTAACCTCTCAAGGTCTGCACCAGGTGAATTCACTTTTCTGAGTTAGGTATCTGTTGTTATCTTTTCAGCTTGGAGACCAAAAATCATGCCAAATGCTCTCTTATTTCAATCCTGGTATGTAGTAGACACTCAATAAGTGTTCATAGAGTTGTCATAATGTGATTTTGGTGTCTCTTTTTTTCCTCAAAGAACCTAACTACAGTTTAGGAGACTTGTGAGTCTTGGATCTTTTGTTAACTTACAGGATTCTCTTTAGCCCAAATCACATAACTTTTCTGAGTTTAAATTTCTTTGTATATAATATATAATTAATGCAACTTTATGTCTTAATAAGATCCATTAAACTATAATTTTATACACTCTATAGACAGGAAACGAATATTGGCAAACCAGCAAGCTGTTGCTCCATGAAAATGTACTAAAATGCCTACTGTGTGTGAGCTCTACAAAGATGGCTAGCTCAGTGTGTCTCTGCTCTTAAGGGTTTATCAGCAGCCATTGAACTTCTGATGTCATCCTAACAGGAGGTAGTATGGGTATAGTGTCCCATACCATGTGTTCTATTTTGGAAGTGCTGAGAACAAAGTACCTGACACATAACAGACAATCAAAAAAGATTTGTTGGGTTAATTCTGGCCTAGGAATCTGGGAAGAGAGAGTTGGAGAGCCTTTAAGCCAAAGAATTACTGCAGATTTTGTGACTGTACCTCCCTGCGTAGATGCCCTTATCTGAAACTTGGACATATTCATCTGTCCCAAAGTCAGCGTTTTTGAGTTCCTAAAAGTGATGATAAAAAATAGTCAGTAAGAGCTTGAGAACTCAAACTGTAGGGTTCAAGTTCTATCCAGTCGAAAGGAACGTTTCCCTCATAGTGTGGGGAATATCCTTTGTTGGAGACACTTAAAGAACAGCAAGCCAGGGGTTGGCTTTCTTGGAGTTTAAAATAATAATAGTCATAGTCATAGCTATGTCGCTAGTTTTACTATGTCACTCCCTAGCCTTCTAGCCACAAATCATATGACTTTGGGGCCTCGGTTTACATATTTGCAAATCCGTTTGTATCTCTCAGGCTGTGGAGGTTAAATAAATCCATTTGTTAGGAACTTATAAAGAGTTACTGTTGGGTGGTCTCTGAAGAACTAGTAGCAAAGGGTGCACTGTCCTCTGTCTGCAAGGAGCAGTGTGTGTGCAGTGGCACCAAAGAGGTGGCATTCAGACCCTGTTCACCTGCAAAGGCCACTGCTGAGAGAAAGCAGCACCCTGTGGTGTCCCGTGGTCTGTGTACTACCGTCACATACACAACTCATTTGCGTCTCAAGATTATTGAGGCAACAGTGTTGCAATATCCATCTCTTTTGTCCCCTTTGCCTTTGGGTCTTAGCCTTGTCTACTGGCACATTGCTTCTTATACCATAGTTACTGGATAAATCCAGCCCAATTCAGCAAATATTTACCAAGTCATTCAGGGTACTGTGCTGGGGAAGGGAGAGTAACGTTTGCCGAGCAGAAATAAATTGAAAATGTCTTTGGAGCACAAAAGGGGACCAGCCTAGTGAGGTGGTGATATGCCAGTGCCGAAAATGCCTCTGATCTCTTTGAGACAAGAATAGAGACCCAAAGAAGACTCCACTGTGAGCCTGAAACAAAATACTAATACCAGTACTACTACTACTACTAATAATAATAATAATATTCTTCCCTCTTTCTGAGTGCTGTTCTGTTTATTTATTGTGGAGAGACCATTTATTTATTTGCGATCAGCACATGATAAGGACAGTCTCTGTGATAGTTACTCTGTGCTGTGTGGCTCAGGAGCACGTCCTTCTGCTTTCTCGAGGCTCAGGAGACTCTCTGTGCCCTGGCAGTGCTCTTCTGTTCAGTTCCCGTCATGCAGTGCTCTCTCTCTCTCTCTTTTTCTGTCCCTCCCTCCCTCCCTCTCTCTCTCTCTTTCTGTCCTTCTCTCTCTCTCTCTCTCTCTCTGTCTCTCTCTCTGTCTCTCTCTCTCTGTCTCTCTCTCTCTCTCTCTCTCTGTCTGTCTTCTGCTTATCCTCCACTGTGAAAGTGCACACCGCTGTTCCCTCACTATGCAGACAGATCTAGCATCCTTCTACTCTCTTACCTTGTTTCAGCAGTTTCCATCTCACCTGGGAAGTCTTCCATCACTCAGTGAGAGGAGGAACCTCTCTGCTAACGTTGTCAGTGACCTTCAGTCCTTGTTCTTCCACACCTCAGAGGCAATTACTGACTTACCTATTTGGACTCAGAGCCCCTTATCCTGACGCTTGGTTGTGACACTCTATTGCTCACCCAGCACAGTTCTGTAACTTTGGAGAGTGTCTGTTTACAAGAAACTTCCCCGGGCTGCTGTGACTCACCTTTAATTCCTCTGTCATGCTTTTTTTCTCCTGAACTCCTTCATTTCACCTGTTATCTGCACCACGCAGCTCACGGCGATAAATCACAATAATAGCGACCCTTTGTAGTGTGTGTTGGGATTTGAAAAAAAAGAACTCTACTTGGGTTTCCTCTTCAATCTCATAGCAACTGTGGGAAGCGGGTATTTTTCCCCACTTCGAAGGGAGAGTACCGTGTAGCTCAAGTAAGTTGTATAAAGTCACAAAGCTAGGAAATGTCAGACTTAGAATTCAAAGCCTCCTCGGTGTCTAATTCAAAACCCACATGCTCTTTCCCATTTTGCATTACTCATTCTTTCGAAGGTAGGAAGTACTGCAGAAATTTAGCCTCGTGGTTATTAGTGGGGACTTTTGATCTAGAATTCATGAGTTCAAACACTGACTTTATCAGCTGAAGCCTTAGACAAGTGGCTTCCACATCCTTGACTGAATCATTTATCTGTAAAGGAGACTTATTAAGAGGGTTTGGTATACCAGTGTGTGTTAAGAACTTGAGACAGTGCTTGGCATACAAAGTGGCAATGGTTATTGTCATTATTATTATCATCCAGGTTAGTTTGTATCCCATTCTCAAATACTTGCTCAGGCCCTGCTATACGCCAGACACTGTTCTTGGTGCTGAAGGTAATAGCAGTGACTGAGATGAGTCTCTGTCCTCATGGAACCTTTGTTTTAGTGGGAAAGGCAAACACAGAATGAGAAAATAGGTCTATAGTATCTGTTATTTTATAAAATGTAGCATTTTATATTTCACATAATGAAATGCTGTTTTTATAATAGGAGATAATGGTGTACAGAATAGGTTGTTGACACACAGTGAGGTTACTGTAGTTCAGCCAATGTCTTGATCCTACCTGGCAAGCTAGAGTTATCAGTGCCTGTTCTGAAAGATGGAGCTTCGTATGTCCAGTTCCTGGTTGGGATGGAAAGAGGTAGCTGTATTAGGGGCAAGATGCCATCTCTAGACTATAAAAGGAAGTCAAAAAACTAGGTTAGGATGTCTGGGTCTTAGGGAAAGATGACACAGAGAACTCATAAATAGGCCAGGAGTCCCCACCAATGAGGAAAAGGCTCTTTTTATTGTTCTGTATTTGGCAGTGAAGTGGAATATATGTCCCAAGAAAGTCACAGGGTTTTAGCCAGTCATCAAGCAAAGGACAGTCTCAGCCAGGGTATCTTGTCAAGGAAGCCTGTGGTATCTCCACACAGTTCCCTGTGACAGGCTGAGCCTAGAGGCTGTGGCAGGCCCTGCCATTGCTTAGGAGTGGTCTGCTGAGGAAGAGCGTACGTACCCTGTGGAGTCCCGGAAACAAGAATTTTATTCTTCACCTAACTTAGTGAGCTGTGGTCTTGTCAAAGTCTCGAAGTTGTCTGAGCCTTGATTTCCTTATGTCTATAAAACAAGGCATGATACTTACACCAGAGGCTTGTTTAGATGACTAATGAAGTTAGCATTTGTCTTCAGAGTCTGGTGGATAGTGAGCAGTTAATAAAGGAGGGTTTGCAAAACTACTCTTTCTCGCATGGGTGTGCACTTTAGGTATCGGTCATTACTTCAGGACCCACAGGGAGAGAGTTAAACTGAAATGTGAGCGCTACATCCTAGCCCACGGCTTTCAAAGAACAGAGTAGATAATCTCAAAACTAGGACTGTCTCATCTCAGAAAGGATTGTGGATGCCACAGGAAAAGAAGACTTGGTTTGCTTCACATCAATGTGTTAGAGGCTGAAGCCACCGGTCTCTACTACAAAGCCTTGTTGTCTCCCTCTTCCTGGGGTCAGGAACCCTTAGAAGACTGAGGCTGTGTGAAGAAAAGTATCTGATAAAAGGACTTTGGACTCTGCAATGTTGTAAGGATTTTGAGTTCAGTTCTTTCTTGTAGTAAATTAAGTATCTCCTTTTTAATGGGAGGGGAGTCTAGGTAGAAGAGACCGATTGACTTTCATAGGTCAGAAGTACTCGTGGAGGACTCGTTATTAGAACTATAGATAAACCTATTTGATGTTCCAGTGTGAACAACTAGAGATGTTTCATTTTAAAATATAGACATAAACCTTGCTGACTTTTAAATCTCCTTGCCATTGTGTATGGTATTCCACAAAATTGCATTAAGTCTTTGAGAGGGAGGATGGTACAGTTTATTCTCATCCCACAGCTCTGGGTTTTCCTTTAGCAACATGTAGACTTAAAATTACTCTAAGAACAAAGCTCCCCAAAAAAAACAAAAGTAAGAAAAGAATAATTACCTCAGCATTTGGCAGGATACTTTTCACGGAAGAGCCCTAGATCAAGTCCTAAATATTTTCTCCCTCTTGTGGCTACTGGCATATTAGTATTGTGATTCTTCTGGAATTTGTTTTACCCTGTTGGCCACCAGTTCACATTTATTTTGATCTTGATACCTGTGTTCATCCAAAATAAACAGAGCAGGAAGAATGAAGAAAAAACTTGATAAAAAAGGACTTTAAAATAAAGAAAAACTTGTTCCTCTGCATGCCCAGGAGGCTGATACTGGGGGAAAAGGTCTCCTCCTATATGAACCTAGCCCCCTGCTCCTGAACATACCCTGACCAAATGGTGACATACCATTCCATAGGTGATGGTTGGGTTCTGTATTATATGCAGAGGACAAGAAGTTGTTCAAAATTCACACTCTACTTACAAGGAGCACAAGTCAGTGGAGGGACAGGTGGTTTAAAAAAAGTAAGATGATGCCCTGAATACATTGGACCTAGGGAGTGATGAGCACCAGGGTTCAGTGGGGACAGGAAATACCTAAGGCTGTGTGGGTCAGAGCAGGCTCCAGGAATTTTTGCAAAATGACATAGTCTGTTAGATTAACAATGGGTGGGCACTTATGTAGAGGCGTGGGAGGAGCACATTGCAGAAGATACTCAGATAGTGACACTTGTTTCATGGCATTTTGAAACTGTTTGTAGCCTTGTCTATTAACCTCTATGATGAACTCTAGGGGGCAGCCAATGATCAAGTGGTGTGGAGCTCAGTTATCCAACAATAATAATTCACTTCATCTTCTCCATATTCATATGAGCTATATCATCATTATGTTATCAATATGCCCATATTGCTCTTGCAATGACTTGTCCAAGTACATACAGCAGTCAAGAATTTGACGCTGAGTAGTAAAACTCTAATACCCACGTTAACTATTGTACTATATAATAAATAATTCATAAATATGTGGATAGGTTTTAGCTGAACAGATGTAGATGATTGTACAATTATTTATTTATTCGTTTGCATAAGATAAATGCATCTAGGCATGCTCCAGATATAATGGTTGTGCAGGGAAATGGTAAGAGCGCCCATTGGCTTTTTCTTGGACTTGCATGACATACAGCAGTCTCAAAGCAGGTATGTTGAATCACGACTGCCAGCCCAGCCTTTTAGGAAACTAAGCCAGAAGGATGAAGCGGTCCAGGCCAAATGAGGCTATCAATACCTTGACCAAAAACAGCAAAAGCAATACTTCCCATGAGTGGAACTGTTCCCTGGGCTCTTTACTTCCAGAAGGTACTAAAGACCGCAGCCAGATTCAGACCCATAATGAAAACGAATTCCCTAAACTGTGAGTTTGGGACTGAGACAGAGGAGATCATGGGTGGGAAGATGGCAGAGATGAAGAGACAAAGCTGTTACGTGGCCTTACCCAGAGAGCAAAAGGCCGTGTCCTTAAAAATGCAGTCTTTTGGGTCCCTTTGAAAACAATTAAGTGGCACAATAATGATAGGGGCAGTATGGATTTAAAAGGATGAAGCGCTCCTATTTTTAAATGGATTCTAAAAGGGACAGATAAGGGGAGGTTTGCAGTGGAGCAGAGTGTGGAGGACAGCAAGGACAGCAAGCAGCTTTGGCTGCGGGAAGCAGATGAGGATGCAACGAGCCATCCATCCCTCCAGGTATGCTGCCAATAGAGCCAAGACTCTGCACTAGGTCTTCGCTAGTCTCTGAGGTTGCAAAGAAGTCAGACACATCGGCAGCCATCAAGGAGCTCGCTCACAGTCGAGCCGTAGGGGAAGAGAGGAGTGTGTAAGTGGCGAGAACGGGGTGTGTGGAAGGGGTAATGGTGTGAGCTGTGAAGAGAGCATGGGAGAGGCTTTGTCAAGCATGGCGGCAGAGAGAGTAGATCTTCTTAGGCCAAGAGGAATGCTAGAACAGAAGAGCACAGAGCAAACACAGTGAACTCCGGTTTCTCACAGTCAGCTCCCAAAGGCCGCAGAAGGCCGTCGCCTGAAATGTGTTTCCCAGCGCGTATGGGACATGTAGTGGATAAAGGAGGAAGATGAAGTCAGTGGTTGGACATCAGACTCCAGCCCTGCACCATCTTAACAGGGACAAGTGGCTGTGCTCTTCACTTACTCTCAGTAAGGGAGGATGTACCCAGCTCTAACAATCAGCATGAAGTTTCAGTGAAGTAATGAGCATCAATGTAATTTGATGCATTCTTTTTTAAACAGGGATTCCTTGGGAGTCAAACCCTTTTCTTCTGGGGGACGAGCACCAGCTATGTTCTCTGGTCTCCCACCACTTCTCGGACTGCCCCCTGGAGACCCACTTTGCACATGCTCAGTCAGTGGGACTGCTCCCTCGGGGTTCACAATGGAAAGAGCAGTGTGGAGGGTAGGACAGGAGCTGTAGAGACCTTCTGTGGCCATGTTCTGAAACTATCCCTGAATAGCTGGGCCTGTCCTTAGGGAAACCAGAAACAGTAATGACTGGGCTTATTTGTATTTAAAATACCTAAGTTAATAAACTTAAACACTGTAAAGGATTTCTTGAAAGGGCAAAAAATGCCAGAAATTATGTTGGTAAATATCAAAACGTACTTTCATTATTCATTTTGTTGAATCTCTTTAACCTCCCACCTTTGCTGTGTGTCTTCCTGCCTGGTGTTAGCATGAGAAGTTAGTGTTTGTAATGCCATGTGCAGAAGGGGGAAATAACGACCAGCTTAGGTTATAGACAGCAAGGTCTCAAAAGTTCTTTTCTGTTTCCAGTATCAAATACCATAGACAAACCTCACCAGCCATCAGATTAGTGACCTTGGTCACCCGCAGCGTGTTTGGTAGGGGCTAGTTTTTGTATGCTAATTTGAACAAGGGGGATAAATGAGTATTGGGGGCTTTCGGTGTGCCAAGCTCTGGACCAGATATCTTCCAACTGTTATTTTTAATCTTCATGGAACAGATTGACTTGTTTGCATCTTTTGTATAAGTGAATTTAAATCATACTTCAGAGAGTCTTAAAGGGCTAAAACAAGGTCAAAGCTGGCATTGGTTTCCGGAGGCAGGTCAGATCAGCTCCTGTGTTTTGTACATTATACCATGAAGACTTCCAATTAATATCCTTCCTTTAATACTTATTTATTTTGCAGTATTTCCCAACTAATAGACTACTGTTTTTCTAACACTATTGAGTTATATTTTATGCTGTTTGGAGTTTTCCAGAGGTATAGAAAAGGGAACAGAGTATTTCAGAGTTGGATTCAAGTCTCAGGGACAGCAAACACTGCAGTGAACTGCAATGACAATAACTGGAGTTTCATTTTTCCGTCATGTGTAATGTAAGCGTACTTCTATATCTGTAAATGGAGAAAATGTCAGGATCCACTTAGCCACTGTGTGAGACGGGAGTGAAGTCGTGAAGACACCGTCACCATCTCTCCACTCATTACACACTCACTGCTGCTGTCATTGGACGGAGCCCGTGGGAATTGCTTCACTAAACAGTTTCCTGGACAATCCAGAAGAACTTCTGAATCAGTATTACAACAGGATCTTCGTTTATTGAGAATTATCCCAATCCTGGGCAAGGACTTTGTGAGGGTTTGTATAGAGCTCTCCACTACATCTTCTATGACTGTGTACTAACTATTCATTTGCTTATTTATTTACTTCCTTGGAAGTCAGAACTCTTTTTCTACCCCTTCAGTTGCCTGGCCTTAATAGAATCATCTCTGACCTATGGAACAAGCCCATGGGTCTGACAGCACTTAGCGTGGCTTCTGTTCCTTGAACTGTTTTTGTTTATTCTGCTTTTAGGAGCTAGCTTCAGTGTAGGAAAGGGATATTTAAACAGAGTGCTGGAACATAAACATCCAGTTGTGGCTTAAAACTTGCTTTCAAATGCACCTGTAAAACTCGACAGGAGATTCCACGTGTTTGGTTAGCCGTTGCTGTTTGTTGTTGCTGTTGCTGTTGTTGATTTGGTTTGGTTGTTGTTTTTATTCTGGGATAAAAAAGGCTATGTCTAGAGTTGGGACAGTATATCAAGCAGATTGCAGCTCTGATTTCGAAGGACGAGGTACTATATTCAAAGAACTCAACTTTTCCCAGTACCTATTTCACTAATGCATAGCATGTCTAGCTTTTGCTAGAGGCATAGTAAATTAGTCCTAAAAGGATCTTATGAATGATAAAACTTTGAGATTTTGTGTTCCAAAAAGTCTTCCTATTTGTGAATTTTTAAAATTCCAACTAGTGCTGTTTCAAAAGCATGTTTTGAAAAGAGAAAAGGGCTGTAAAGAGAAAATATTAAGTTTAATCTCTAGTGTATAAAGTTCCTTTTTATGAGGTAAATCATAAAATGCATTGGTAGATATTTTTAAATAGAGAAACCAGGAGATTAGGCAAACAGGATAAAAATTCCGAAGGTAAATTCCGAAGAAAGGTTCATGTTTTATTTATCTATGTATTTCTTGGGTTTTGAGACAAGTTCTCACTGTGTAGCCTCAAGCCCATAGCAATCCTTCTTTCTCCCCCTCCTGGGTGCTGGGATTACAGGTGTGCGTAAAAGTTCTCAGTGAGGCATTGTGCTCTTTACACTCAAAGAACTGCAGGTTTAGCGTTCGTTTTCCTAATAATGTATTTTTAAGATCCCCAAAATGACTCTGTTTAGTATCTTCAAATGAAAGAAATCCCATCCCACCGAGGCCTGAGTATATTAGCAGCTCATGGGAATAAAGAATTTACCTCAAAGGAAACAGAAATATTTTGATGCCTAATGTTTTTCCCTCCCCGCTTTGGTTCTTGTCTGTGAGGTTTTTTAAATAAACAATGTATTGAGGGATCCCCATATGGAGGAGTGGGGCTTTGAAAGCCTGGTGCAGAATACAGCTTGACGGTGTCACACATTCACAAGACGCCCTTGAAGATGGATCACAGAACAGAGATCAGGGAAATTTTGGCAGCTGCAGTTGGGAAAATAAATGGCTGTTGTATGATTGGGCAGATCCTGAAAGCAGGCTCCTGTTCAAACCATGTAATTAAGAAAAGTGGGAGCTTTTGTCCGAGTGCAGAATGTTCATAATATCTGAGTTTGTCAGCCGGAGCTGCTAGAATGGATCAGTGCTTTCGGCTCCCGCATCCAGGGAGCGGTTTTCTTATAAATCATCTTCTCTCCTTGCTGTCCTCATGAAGGTTGCTGCCAGGCGATGAAGCAGATGTGAGGCTGTAACCTTGCTAATTCATGTTGATTGAAGTAAAGGAGAGACTGGATGGACCAGAGATTGTGTCAAGAAATGCCATGGCCTCTGATGTAGGAAAAGGGTGTGGCCGACGAGCGCTCCTGCCTGATGGCTCTGGGGAGGAGGAAGAGCCACTCTTAGTTCTATGGCTCCAAACTGGTTTGAAGGACTAGGATCATTTTTTTCTTTGTTAAAAAATTATCTTTCTTTCAGATACAAAAGTGCTATATTCTTATAAAAGCAAGGCAAATGGGGGGGGGGGGGATACAGATACAGATAAGTACAGCCATCGCCTGTAATCCTAGTGCTTTAGTGTTAGTGTTTTTATTTCCCTCCCGATCTACGAATATTTACATAATTCTTTTTTCCTCTTCTTTTATTACACAACTCATACGTATTTTCTCATGTAACAAAAACCCACTATAAGCACAATCTTAATGACCGCAGAATGCTGTTTCTAAAACTATACTAATTATTTAACAGTAGCCACCTCCCTTGTCAGCCTCTTGGTTTGTTATTTTGTTTTGTATACCTCATGGTGTACACTTTAGACCCTTCCCCTAAATAGAAATATAATGCAGAAAAAGGTTGTGGCAACTTCGATTTCTCCAGTGACGGCGAGGAAGGCCGTTTCATGGCACTCAAGGCTTGACTGTGGCAACCCTAGAGCTTCTCTTGCGAGGTGAACGTGCTACACACAAATACTCCACAGCCACACTTCCTCCAGCCCAGGGCTGTAAGCCCACCTCTGCTGATTTGGTAGGTTCTGCTTTCACTACTCCTGCCCAACCTGCCCAGAGAATGTGAAAGGGGATGGTGTCCAACCCAGTTCTGTCAAGCCAAAATCTCTAATGCTCTTCCCCAAGAAAAAGGGAGGGGGGGAGGGGAGGGAAGGGAAGGGAGAGAGGAAAGTGAGCATGGTGCCAAGTACTACATGGTACCATGTGTATAGTCTGAGCACTGAGGAGGCTGCTCATTAATTTGAGACCAACCTGGGCTACATTATGAGATTCGGAGAGGGGACTAGCAAATAATGTTCCAATAAATTTCCTCTTTCCGCTAGCGAGCCGCAGGCAGTGCCTTTGCGGCTTCACTGTGGGTGTGGTTTTCTGTGTCCATGCACCCATACGTGGAGATGCTGAGAACACTTTCCTTTCGCTGAGTGGCTCTAGCCCCAGCTGTAAGCAACCTCTGTCGTAGACTAGCACAGCTGGAAGAACATGTGGTGCTGTACAGTTCCCCTTGAAAAAGAGATTTTTCACTGAGATTCTTCTAGAAACCCACTCCCTCTAGTGTCCTTCCTTCTTCCTCCTCATTGTCATACCCACAGTCTATGTTAAGACAATAGTATTCATTTTTAAAATAAAACCTATTTCTACATCGATTTCTGAAATCTAATTATAAGTATAAAATTGAAATTCAGAAATACGCTTGCTTTTTACATCTAAAGCTCAGTAATTTTACCCACACTCTGAGCCACTAGCTAGGTGTTTTATAAATACACAATACTATGTTTACATGAATTTTGCCATTGGCTATTGCTTATGAATTTAATCAGAAGATAAATCCGACTTAATCAGTCTGTGGGCAGTTTTTCAAATGATTCATTAACTACTCTTTGTGTGAAAGATGAAAATAACATATTTACTCTCCCAACTGCTCCTCATCCCAACAGGTACCCATGGCTTATCATTATGCATTTGGATTATTCCATCCACACTAAATATCAGGTTTGAAAGGCTTAGCAAGCGGGAATGCAAAGGGAAAGAAGGGAATTTGTTTCCAGGGGAGTGTGTGTGTGTGTGTGTGTGTGTGTGTGTGTGTGTGTGTGTATGCATTGCAGGTGATTGGTGTCCAGCTCAGTTCTGCCAAGCCAAAAAACTCTAATGTTCTTCCCCAAGAAGACGGGAGGGGAAGGAAGAGAAAGGAAGGAGGCAAGTGAGCATGGTACTACATGTTTATAATCTACGCACTGAGGAGGGTGAAGAGATCGCTAATTTGATATATATAAATATATATGTGATCTAATGTTTATTACAGGAAGCTTGAGCTTGTCCACCAAATTATATTTATATTAAAATGAAAATAAGGAAAGCATTCTTCCTAGTTCTCTAGGATGAGATTGCCTTTATTTCCCAGCCATTTGGAAAGGACTGGCTTGTGGTGGGGAGGATCAAAGAAGTTGCTTCATCTTTCTGGTGAACTTGACAATCACGCTGCCCCTCATCTCTGAAGAGCTCGCCATCAAAGTCTTAAAATCGAACACCCACAAGTTTACTGGCATCACCAAGATGGACACACCAAGAAATCATTTTCGGCCCAGAGTGAAGCTCTAGGGAAATCTGTAGGATGCAAAGGAAACCTGAGCTTATTTAGGAGAGAAAAAACCATGTGGTGTATCTGGGGAAGAAGATTAAATCTTGGATTTCTGTGAATTTAAAAATAATGCCTAAGAGAAATTAAAGTTTAATGACTGTTCCCTATCCATGCCGGCATTCTCCTTTAAGGATGAACGCTTCTGTTCTCCCCAGCAATGGCTGGGTTTTGGCTTTGGTTTTTTTAAAGCCCTGCTTACCTGTGCTGAGAGCACATCTGCCTTGTGTGCTGCTCATCTCCAGCCTAGAAGATGCCCTTTCAAAGGAGGTGTGCCTTGAGCCTCCCTCCCCATCACACAGCCTTGAGCCTCTCTCCCCATCACACACAGCACTTTGCTTAGGACAAGGCATTTCCACCAGGACCATGGCCGGCGACTGTGTATCAGAACACCATAGAACTAGGTGAGTGTAGTCCATCCCGTGCTTTGGGTCTTGAGAGGAGTCGGCGGGGAATTTTGGGGAAGGATTACTTAAAGAGATGAGTACAGCTGTTTATTACTAATTACTTTCCTACCTCCGATCTTTCCTGCTTGAACCCTGGATAGGCAGAGATCAGATTAGTTTTTGTTTGTTTGTTTCCCCAACTCCTAGAACGAGCCTTGGCCTGTGGTACTGTTCAGGAAACATGTGCTGAACAGAATACACGTGTTGCAAGGATATGCTGAAAATTTATTGCCCCCTAACTTCCTAGAGTAAATAGGTCTTCCGGGCTATTTGTGCATCTGCTCAAAGGTATTATTAAGCTGTCAGAGTTTTTTCCCTGGTTGGAATTAAATGGTTTCCTAGAGTTTTCTAGTTGCCTTCCAGCAGACTCTACACACACTTGGTGTGAATACTGTGAGGGACCAGAGTGCAGTCTTTAGCCAGGACCCCTTGGACCAGCATGGTCTTTGTGTCCACTAGAATCTAATTAGAGAGCACTGTTATTGGGGTCTCAGGTTTGCTTTTTTGCCTCACCTGAAGGGATCAGGGCATCCATCTCAGCCCTTCCTCTCAAAGCCATTAATAGCATCTGCTCCCTTCACACTGAATCATCACGGAGAAGGTGTCGCATTTTAAAAGAAAAAAAAACAAAACAGGATTAACCTTAAGGGACTGGAGAAAATTAAAGCCCATTGACAAAAGCACAGGTGAAGCAAGAAATTGGGAATGTTGTGTGGGCATTGTTAGTATCTTTAAAAAGGAGTAAGAAGAGAAGTAAAGGTTTATTCCTAAATGATGTCTGTCTTCAGGACCACAGCCCCTCATGTGAAACTGTCTAACTTCGGGGATTTACTCCTCAGGCATTTGAAAGGCAGGTGGATGCAATAGGGGAGACTATCCCAGGAGAGTCAAACACTCTGTATGTCAGAGTTTCAGGCGGGTTAAGAAGGAAATGCCTACAAAAAGAATTAGGACTTTTATTTTTGTTCTCATGAATAATTTAAATCTATTTCTTTAATGGTTTGATTCAGTGACCGCCCTTGGTAAACATTATTCTTCATGCTCTTGGGAACGCTTGCTCTATTACATAAGGGTTAAGCTTGTATATATAATTTTTCAAAAAGTCCTTATCCCATGGTGAAAGGGTACCTTTAAATATTAGTGGTAATATTTAACCGAATCTATGCATCTGCATTGCTTGTGTACACCTGAGACATGGCTGCAGTCAGTACATTTCTTCAGCATCTCCATAGTCTCTGGGACTGCTGACATTTAAAGAGGCGTGAAAGGAACATTATATTCTTGTGACCTTCTTCGGTTCTTTCCTCCTGATTCTTTGGCATAAATTGAGCGGTGAGACCACACCTCCACCAGCAAAGCAGAAGCCAGGGCCTGAAAGCACACACTGAAGGCTAGACACGGGCCAGCCCTGGCCCAGGGAAAGATGAATGATGGCAGCATATTCTATGTCAGGACAGATTCCTGTAATGTAAATTTGTGGCCTTTTATTTGCCTCATGAAGTAAATGCTGAAAGTGTAAACTGGGTTAAAATACAGAAATACCACAACAATTTATGGTCAGGCTGCCATTTTTATGGACAGTATTGGAGCAAGGACACAGTCTGTGATAGCTGGCAGGATTGATCGGGGAGGGAGCTGTGCATTACCTCTGACGTGTCTTGGGACTTTACACAGTGACTGTTCCTAACAGGAATAGGAAGATGAGTTTTGTAACTGCAGCCTGACGTTCCTCCAAAGTGAACAGTCTGAAGTCTTAGGGAGGACTGGCAATGTGGAAAGAACTCACGAGCTCATAGACCAGATGTACATTCAGTTCTTAAGTACACTTTTAGAATTTTAGAATGGCCTTGCTTAATATACTTCAGGGTCTTCCATAGATAAGAATATGCTTTCTCTTTGATGTTTGAGCCCTTCAGCCACAAACATTTGTTTGGCCAATAAGTGAATTAGTTCTAAAAGCAAGAAAATATATGAAAAGCATGACTTGGTAGAGAAGAAGGCATTCTGCCCTGGGATTGCATTGCTACTCTAAGCTTTTCTGGTCTATGATGTGGGATTCCCCTCTGTATGCTGTGAATATGTTTTATTATCATTGGTTAATAAAGAAGCTCATTTGGCCTATGGCAGGGCAGAATATAGCAAGTGGGTCTTCCAAGCAGAAATAGAGGAGGAAAGAAGGCAGAGTCGGAGAGACACCATGTTGCTGCCCAAGGAAAAACAGGTAACAAACCACGAGCCTCGTAGTAAAATCTAAAATAATAGAAATGGGTTAATTTAAGATGTAAAGGTTAGTTAATAAGAAGCCTGAGCTAGTAGGCCAAAGAGTATGTAATTAATATTAAGCCACAGGATGGTTATTTCATAAGTGGCTGCAGGAGCTAGTGAGCTGGACCCAGTGGGTGGAGAGAAACTGGTCCAGAGGACCAGCAGAATGGAGAATATTTGTAGCTACAGGTCTGACTGCCAAGCCTGTTTCCTGGGTCTTGGTTTTTGTCCTTCTTCCTGTCCATCTAATAATACTGATGTCTTTCATTAATAATACTTGTACAGGGATTACCTGTATGACAGTTCATTGAGAGCAGGTACCATTTTCATGCCAGTAAAATCAAAGGATGTCAGGGGTCGCCAGGCTCTACTCTCTCCCTTATTAAATGTGGCTGGAGCAAGGGTGTAGAGGGAAACCTGGTGAGGACCTGGATGTTCTTAATCCCAGTTTTCTTAACTAACTGTTCTCACTCTTGGTATGAGGAGTAGGGCAGTAAATGGAGGAAGTAGGACCGGTTTCTAAGATGATCAGGAAGTTAAGAGAAAAGCCTTGGGCTGGCAAGATGGATCAATGAGTAAAGGCATCTTGTTACCAACCCCCCCCCCACACACACACACACACACGCATACAGTATTAAATGTAATAAAAAAATTTTGAGAAAGAGAAAAGCGTGCTTTTGCTACACCGAGGGACTGGGAAATTGTCAGAAGGTTAAATAGGAAGACTTCATTTGGGAGTTTTCAGTCTAGCAGCAATAAATTGGCATTCTAGGGAGGAAAGGCTATGACATCCAACAGGTGTCTGCTACATCCATGCCAGCCAAAGGTTTAATCCTCTGCCTGAATGAATTTGAGGTGGAGATTAAAAAGTAGAATTGCAGTTTCTAAGAATAGTGGTTTTCACGGCCTAGACAATGGGGAATGCGGAGTGACTGTTTAATGGACACAGTTTCAGATTTTCAGAGAAAAAAGAACTCTGAAGGTGGACTGTGGTGGTCCAATGTGAATCTACCTGATACAAATGAATTATACACTCAAAATAACTGAGTGATAGATTTCTTGCTATACCCATTTTACTGCAAGGGAATTTTTTAAATCTGCATTTGAAATAATATCCAAAGGTATGCCTGGTATATAATAGATGCTTCCTAAGTGACAGATTGTTCTGTCCTCTTTATGTGTATAAAATGGAGATGATATTTAACACAGGTGGCTGTGTTTTGCAGGGATCCAGGGAGCTATTGGATACATGAGGATGTTCATTTATTCATCCAAGTCTTTTATTAACAACCTACTTACTATCAAGCCTTGTTCTGTATGTAGGATGTAGATACTACAATAAGCAAGGATTATGATCTCTGTTCTGTGGACTGTAGAGTCCAGGTCCCTGTTCCTTGTGAGCAGTAGATTGCCAGACCCAGAAAAGCCTGGAGTCAGGTCTGCTTCTGGTTCTCTGTTCATGTGCACTGCTAGAATATGCCCCCCTCAGCACCACAGAAAAGAGAAGCAAGTCTTCCTTTGAATGGCTATTCCTGTGTTGTCAAAAGAGTAAATGAGGGACTGGAGATATGGCTCAGAAGTTAAGAGCACTGGCTGCTCTTCCAGAGGACCTAAGCTCAATTCCCAGCACCCACATGGTAACTTACAACCATCGTTAATGAGATCTGGTTCTCTCTTCTAGTGTGTAGCATACATGCAGACAAAACGATAGATAGATAGATAGATAGATAGATAGATAGATAGATAGATAGATAGATAGATAGATAGATAGATAGATAGATAGATAGATTAGACAGACAGATAGGTCTTTTTTTTTTTAAAGAGTAAACAATTGTGCTGTCCTGGTGATCCAATCCCCTTTAAGTAGTAACCTTGAGCCAGTCATTTCCCTCATCTGGTTCAGCCTCCTCATCATTGAAATTATGGCACTGGACTTGTGGTCACTGATGTTCTCTGACCATGGCTCCTTCTCTGTAGGTGTATATTTTCAGGCCCTACCTCAGAGCCTAGCACATCAGGCCTCCATCGCTGTCCATCCAACATATCCAGATCTAACCATAACAGAAATAAACCTTTTTTATGTGCGAATGATCTGCTATGTTGGGGAAGTAGAGCTATAGGTGGATTAAATATTCTGCGAGGCAGCAATGGGGGCAGCACGAAGGGCAGAGAAGCTATCCGCCTTGCCCACCAGCACCAAGCATGGGAGTGCTTCCAGAAAGGCTTGTGAGTCTGTTTCTCACCTTCCCTGCAGAGATAAACAACCTGGCGATGAACTGGTAGCTGCGTGTCTGCAGCCTTCCCTCTTGCTTGTGTTATATATATATATATATATTTGCAGAAGAGTGATGGGAGGGGCGAGGAAGGTGTCGAGTGGAAGTAATTAGTCATTCAAACCGTCGACATTTCCAATGGCAGGATTTGAGTGCCTACGTTATTGTGCACCGCTCTAATAGTTTATCCCTGAAATTTTCTGCCTGTATAATGTTTCTTAAAATATATCAAGGGAACATAAAAGATTTAATGCCGTGCTTTGTGCAACCATTAGAGTTGGAAGTCAACTGAACCTCCTCGAAGCTCTATCCTGGATGCTGACAGCAAATTCTGTTCTTAATTGCCATTCAGAAGAGGGAAGGAGGGCAAGCTAGGGGTTTGGAGTCCGGTCAGCTGCAAAGTTGGCTGTGAGACCCACCCGCACAGAATGTTTCACTGAAGTACGTGTGTGTGTGTCGAGTAAATGGTATATTTATTTGCAATGAAAAGAGGGTACTGCGAGAATGTCATCGATGTTTTCCTGAGGAAGCAGGTGTTCTGATTTTGCCTAGCCAGCTTCTGTGCTTGTTTGAGGATGGGCTCCCCACCAAATGTGTTTTTGTTACCTCTGGTCCATTTCCCAAAGTAGAGAACACAGGTGTCCTCCCTTTAGTAACCTTAACATGCTGCAGCTTCATATCCACGTTTTCAACATCTTTATCCCTTAGTGACTTCTCTTATTTTCAGGTAATGTTTTCAAAATCTTCATTCATTCAGAAGCCAGATTTAATGCTGACATTTTAAATTCCTAGTTGTTTTTTTTTTAATCCTGTGATGCATTCTGGAATGAACATTAACACCAGTGAGGGGTCTCTTGACATGATCTACACAACACAATTCCAAAGTTTTCTCAGCTTTTAGACTACAGTCTTACTGAAAACGCTGTGTGTGTGTGTGTGTGTGTGTGTGTGTGTGTGTGTGTGTGTGTGTGTGTGTGTGTGTGAGTGTGTGAGTGTGGTGTGTGTGTGTGTGCCCGCGCATTTTCACCAGTTCTTCCGGATACACAAGAATAACTGTTTAGCATGTGGTTGCAGAGAAAAGAGAGAGCCACCGCTACCAAGAATAACTTGACCTAATTTATAGCTGCTGTCTGTGGAAGTAGCTCAGTGGTGAACGCCGCATTTCATGGCACTTTTTCAAATGTTAGGGTTCAGTTGGGGTTGTCTAATATGTGATAGGGCTCCACTCTGGGAATTGGTGTAAATTAGGAAGCCCACATAGGATGTAAGGAGATCTAGACGCTGAAGGTGGAGCTGAGTTACTCCGTGTAGACTTGGCACTGCCTGGGGCTCTCTGGAACAGTTTTACCTGTAAGAGGCTGGCGTGGACCAGTGCTTTCACCACATGTCCGTCTATGAGATGAGCATCCAGCAAATGAAAGATGAGCCTGCTAGATGTCTCTGAGCATGCTTCAGTGTGGCATACATTCTATATATTCCACCATCAGCACCAGAAAAGCTGCCGTGACCCAGGCTGTCTTCTTGATGTCTTTGCTGGAGCTATAAAGGAGGATAATGTGAGAAAGGTCATTAGCAAGAGAGGGGTGTCGCAGATTGTGTAGCAGATTTGGAGAGAGTAGTTGAAATGTGAGGTATGGTTAAAACAAAATTCAGAAGCTGGGTAGCTTTGAGGTTCTGTCAAAGAGTCCTCCTAAAATGCATAAATTCTAATTTTCAGGTTCATTACCTAGTTGGCAGTGTTGGCTATGTGGGTTATCTGGGACACCTGACATGAGAAGGAGTGGGACGACACAGAAAATGGAGGCTCTGCACAGGCCCACACAGTCCAAGGGTTGCACCAGGGGAGACCTGCCTCCCAGCCAGGGGTTCTGCTAATGCCCTTGTAACTTCATTTCCGTAGCACACTCCCCAGCAACCCTTACTCTTCTCCTGGGCCTAGGCTCAAGGGTAAAGCAGCTGACTAAGCTTTCCAGGTATACTTTTTACCAGTCTTGAGGACAGACTCATCTAAAATTCTTCTCAGAAGCCTGTCACTTCCTCTTTGTGGCCTGTATCAGCTTTCTGGTACCCTACAGTTGACCTGAGGCCAAGAAGAAAGTTCTGGTGGTGTGAGAAGTAGAGACACCTAAGTTACTTATATGACGTAGGTAAAGAACCTTAGACAGTCTGCATTTTCCCTGAGCTGCTTTTCTTTGGCTCCTCTCAAGACTCCACGGTTTTCTTCTGGTTTCGTTTCCCATGTGTAACCATCAAAAGAGGAAGTAAAATGACAGTCACCTGTGCTGGAGATGGAGAGAAAAAATAGTTAGGATGCCTCTAGGCACTTTGTGTTCCAGACACCCCATAGATAAGAACTCTCATCCTAAAGGTGGCGGAGCCTGCTGGCCGTCTTTCTAGCTCAGCAGAAAGGCTGTGGGGCTCAAAGCATTGGGGTGACCCACCTGAGATCACTGGCTAGTGCGTAACCCACCCAAGGTCACACGGCTAGTGCACAACCCACCCAAGGTCACATGACTAGTGCTTGTTTGAACTAGAATTTTAAGGCAACTTGACTCAAAATTACATTCCTGTGTGGATAAGGTGACTCACCGGGTAAAAGCACTTCTTCCCAAGCTTGAAAGCCTGAATTTAATCCCAGGAAGCCACACAGTAGAAGGAGAGAACCAACTCCTGCAAGTTATCCTCTGACCCCACATGTATGTCATGGTAAGCTCACACATGCATGGATAAATACACACACGATAGATAGATAGATAGATAGATAGATAGATAGATAGATAGATAGATAGATAGATAGATAGATATGTATGTATGTATATAGTTATTAAAAAATGCTAGCCAGGCATCACATGACTTATGCCTTTAATCTCTGCATTTGGGAGGCTGAGGCCAAAAAAATCCTGAACTGAAGGTTAGTCTGAGATACATATATGTATGTAGATACAAAAAAAAATGTAACAAAAATGCTCATAGCAACACTGTCTCAAAAGAACATTAAAAAGAAAGAAAAAATATTATTTTACTACACCACTCTGCTTTAGCTGATAAAATGAATAAAAACAGAACTTTATAAAAAGTCACCAAATATTGAGAAGAATGTGGAACAGCCAAATTGTTCATTCTCTGCAGGCAAGAATGTTAAGTTTGGGTAAGCACTTTGAAAACCCAATGGCAGTATCCATTAAGGCTTATCATACATATCCCTTACGACCCCAAAATTGGAATCCTAGAAATGTGTGTAGATATGCCAAAAGACATGACAGCAATACTTATGCTAAATCCAAAGTAGAAGCAGCAGATAAATAAGACATGTTAGTTACATACAATGGAATTATCTGTGGCGGTGAAGAAGAATGCCTATGGCTATGTGTAACAACACAGAAAACACTTTAGATGTGTGATAAACCACAAAAGAATACATGTGGTATTATTTTGTATATGAAGTTTGAAAGGGAGTATACTGAATCTATGGATTGGAAGTTATAATAGTAGTTATTCTTATTTAAACAATGAGGGGCAGGGCAAGAGGATTTCTGCCATCCTAGTCATCTTCCATCTTACGACCTAGAGGAAATTGTCCAGGTCTGTTCACTTAATAAACACTCTTGAGTTGTAGCCTTAAAATTTATACATTTATGACATTTTTGTTATATTCAATGACAATTTTTGCCAAAGAAAAATATCCTCTGGGCACGCAAACAGTAATATCACTGAAGGAACTGGTTCTCAGGGGTTAGCTATACTGGTTTTCCTAAGTACTGAGATATAGAACATATTAGGATATGAACCCTTTCCCTCTTGTGAGAAGTCCAGTCAGGTGGGACAGGCAGCATGACACTGGTAAGTTTCAGGGACTTGTTTTTACCAATATTCAGCTGCTGTATAAATGTCTTCTCCCTTCCTATCATGTCTCAAGGCAAGTAAGTGACTTTGTGTCCCCTTTGTCAGACATCACAGAGCTGAAATTTTCATCCCCAGTAGTTGATGAATTTCAAATGTGATAGAAGCAATATCATGATGGACAGTGGTTTAGTTAGGTTCCTATTGTTGTGATAAAACCATAAGCAAAGGCAGGAAGAAAGGGTTTATTTGGCTTATACACCCTGGGTCACAGTCCAGTGAGAGAAGCCAAGACAGGAACTACAAGGGGGATATGGGTGGTCTCTAGATGGGGCCAGAAAACCAGGGTGCAGACCCAGAGTCTACCCCACTTTTCTAACTTACTCCCTGGAACGTTAGCTACCTTCTGGCTCTGTGGTTTGATGATTTTCCAGTTCTATCAGCCTGTGCAGGGTATCTTCAAGTCCCACCTTTCTGTGCTTGATCTCACTGTTGCATCTTCTCCTGTGCCCTTTCTCTGAATCCCCTTTTCCAGGAAGCAGGGATAATTAAATGCCTGTAGCCTACTGAAAGTTCCTAAGGATAAGGAATCAATGATTTTATTATTATTATTTTCCTTGCATGCTTCCTGGGACAGTTCAAATATGTTTAATTAGATATTTAAATAAGTATTTATATTAAGAGAAAGTCCTCTTGGAGTAATATGTAAGAGCTAAAGACTATGCCAGATCCAAAGGTGAAGGCCTAGAAAAAAAAAAGTTCTTGTTTGTGTTTTTGTTTGTTTTATTAGAGTGTGTTGGGGGGGGGGACAGTAACAGAATGGCTGGATTTTTTTTTAATTAGATGATTTTGCATCTTCCCAGAATGCACTCATGAATCGGAAGTTTGATCAGTGTTTAAAGCATCAGTGCAAATCTAAGACCTTCACATATGGAACAGCCCCATTTAATTTAATGTCATTTTATTTTATGAGATAGTTAATAAACAGGTACTGTATTTGATCTTATGAATTTAGTCCTCTATATTTAGCTTTTTCAGCTTTAATGGAACTATAATTTTAATCATGATTATTACTTTACGTTTTAATTATAATTTGGTATGGCTTAAGTATACATTTCTGAGAGTGATTGTGTAATGAAAACAGGAATTAGCTTTTCATTAACAAAATAATGGGAGAGTTCCCACTGCATTCTAGTCTGTGTTCAAAATCTAGGGGCTGGCCTAAAAATAGCAAGAGGAGCTTAACATCCTGGTTAAAAACATGCTTCTGAATCAGCTGTGTTCACAACCCAGTCTCTTTGCTCCATCTTGCCTCATCTTGTTCCCTTTCTTTTCAGCAAATAAAATAAAATCTAAAACAGACTTTGTGTCTTCTGAGATTTCAAAATATTTTTTTTATTTAGATAATTAGCACCATGGAGCCTCAGGTGTCAAATGGACCGACATCCAATACAAGCAATGGACCCTCCAGCAACAACAGAAACTGTCCTTCTCCCATGCAGACAGGCGCAGCCACAGATGACAGCAAAACCAACCTCATCGTCAACTATTTACCCCAGAATATGACCCAAGAGGAATTCAGGAGTCTCTTTGGGAGCATTGGTGAAATAGAATCCTGCAAACTCGTGCGAGACAAAATTACAGGTATGCTCTTCAACATTAAGGCTGGG
The DNA here is from genome assembly GCF_000317375.1 of Microtus ochrogaster. NCBI lineage: Eukaryota > Metazoa > Chordata > Mammalia > Rodentia > Cricetidae > Microtus > Microtus ochrogaster. The sequence goes on along the minus strand of NC_022016.1, from coordinate 77,561,789 downwards.
GATTTACAACACACAGTGTGTGTGTGTGTGTGTGTGTGTGTGTGTGTGTGTGTGTGTGTGTGTGTGTGTATGTGTGTGTAACAGTGCATCTGAATGCCTACATCACATATCCCATGCAATGATTGCATGTATACATGCCACAAACTCATACCATGTACACACATGTGAACCACAAAAGCCCCCTTGCAGACTATCTGAACTAGGAAACAGATGAAGATTTTCAAGTGTGTTTCCCCTTTATATGGACTGGTCCTTTGATTGTATACTCATTTATTTTTGATCAGCTGCCACTACTCTTCTTTTTCTTTTTTTTAAGACTATCCAGAACTGGCTGGATAGCTGAAGATGCCTCTGCTTTCTGACTGCAGGGATTACAGGCATGTACTGCCATGCCTCGTTTTATGGGTGCTAGAAATAAGGGCTTCAAGCATACTGGACAAGTGCTCTACCAACTGAGCTATGTCCCTAGCTCCTCCTTAGTTTGCATTTTAGTCCTGAGCTCTGCCTTCTGTCTTTCCTACCCTGTACTCTACGCTGCTTTCATTCCTGTCTTCTGTCCTCAAACATTTGGTTTGTATGTGCCCAGTTTTCTTCCATATGTCATGACACATGTTTTAGAAGGGGGCCAAGTGGAAGGATGACAGAATTGCTCTTTGTCTCTGAGAAGAACAAATCCCAAAGATAGCAGGCGATGCTAGAATGTAAATACTCCCCAGATGAAGGACGATGCCTAGTGAAGATACGTATGGGAAATAGTTTATCTCATACATTGGTTCGTTTTGAAGATGGTCTTTAATTAATTGCTTTCTTCTTGACCTTGTGCTTAAACACAGAGCAATACCCCTACCCCCCAAACAACCTCAGTAATCAGGATTTTAATGTTTGTCAGACAATTATACTATGCCTGTTTGGGGAGAAAATTCCCTATCATCTTATTGGAAATGAGAATTTCTTCCTTAAAAAAATTAATGAGTTGCATAACGAGGGCGACCAGTGAAGCTGCTAGAGGAGTCCTCCACTCGTGAAGGCATCACATTAACCTGGAGGCCTTCAGCTTAACTGACAAGCAACTGGCTTGCACAAATGAAAACGGAGCCCTGTGATTTGATCATGATGCGATATCGGCCCCGTTTTAAGTCAGATGCTACAGCATATACATGCTCATGCAAACAAATCCGTCCTTTTCTTCTTCTAATCCACCTGGAAATGTGCTCCCTTTATAAATTAAGTACAAAGCTAAAAATAAGTGCTGTTTATTACAGTGCAAGTCACACAATCCCCCAACACAATTTATTTAGCTGTAAAATTGGAAAATGATACTTATCTTAAGAGTGTATTGTAAGGATGAGATGAGAGACTGGCTGCGTCACACCTAGTAAGAGGACTGTTGGATAGGAGGCTCCAGTTAGTGGAGGGAGCTATTTGTGAAGAGGAAGCCTTAACGGAACATGGTCCAGATAGAAATCTTATATCCAGTCCTCCTAATGGGGTCAGGCTTTACAGATCTTAGGCTTTTCGATCTTCTAACCTTTAAATGCCGGTATTTTCATAAAGCCAATGTTTAGATTCCTTGAATAATCTTTACATAATGAGATGATAATTCAAACCAAATTAAAACCAGTTAACCATATGATTCTTCCTCCCACTCCTATATAGAAGATGTATTTTTGGTTTTGCCTTACATTCTAAATAGGGATTCTGCCGGCTATCCTGGTGAATGGGTATTATTAATCACCTTTTCAGGAGGGTTCCCTCAGAGCAGCAGTGAGATTTTTTAAAGTACTGATTCATGGTGTTGTTCCTTGTTTTCTGAAGACACGTGTTTAAACAAGCAGATTCCTTTACTGAAAGAATGCTAATTTGGTAGTTCACTGAGTGGATTTGAATAGGAGTGACAGCTTCGAAGACAGCCTTTAATTTGGTATACAAAACCAAAATTGTCAACTCTGGTTTGTTTAGCACCCTCTCCAGCACAAGCAGAGACATACAGGAGCATCTGAGCTTAAAGATGAAGCTTATGGGTTGAAGGCAGAAATACAATTTGGGCATAAATTATAATTATGTAATTTTTTATTTCAGGCAAAAATTTTATTTGTAGAGAACTTGTGAGAATGAGGCTGGGAAATATAGAGAGAGCAGAGATATTTGCCCTCATTTGGTAGCAGTGTTTAATAAAAGTAGAACTTATGGTTGTAAAGAGTGCTTATTAAATTCTTCATTTACACTACCTAATTAATTCTAGCATTTTAAATTAACAGTGAAACCGGTCCCTGCTGTACCATTCCATAGATGCAGCGTATTTCCTCCATCCACCCGTTGTTCAGGTTTAATTGGCTACGCTAAAAGTCAGAGAAGGAGGGAGAGATGGGGCTGTGGGAGGTAGGAAGGGAAGGCTGAGAATCGCTCTGAGCCGAAGAACTTCAGAGGCTCGCCTTGGGCTTCAGTCCTAGCCCAGGTCAGCAGGAGTGAAGTGTCACACCAGACAAGTGCAAAGGCTGCAGCCAGTCCAGAAGTCAGGGTGAATGACATCATAGGTATTTTTGTTGCCCTGATTTCTAACATCCCGGTCCCCCCTTTTCCTCCAACACCTCCTACAGATCTGAGTGCAGCCTGATCCTGTGAAGTTTACAAGAAGTTCTAAATATCCAGTGGGAGGATTAGGGGGTGGGAGGCGACAGAAAGATAAGAATTGAAGATTAAGATTTCCCAGCCCCAAGCTACTCCCTAGGAAAGATGGCTGGGGTCTGAGAAGTTCAGCTCCCTTGAGAGAGAATGACTCCGTTGATGGCGTTAACTAGCTGAAGGACTTCTGCCTGTGGGTCATTATTGACTTCTCCATGTACGGAAGCACAGAAGAAATTTGGTCATAGACTTGAGTGACTGGGGGTACCACTGAGCACTGGCTAAGCACTGGGCAAACCTGTGGTCATCACCACAGACCACATCTTCCATTTGCTTAGGTAAGGAAACTAAAGGCAGACTAAGTGACTTCTCCAGGCAGCACAGGAATCCCCTATTCTGGAGCCCATGCAGAGTGAAGACCATAACCCAAAATAACACTGTGTTCTTTCAGGGAGAGGCTGCTGGATGCCCTCTGGAGAGCCTACCTAGTGCACCCTGACCCTAAACAAGACGCCGTGTACAAAGGGAAGCATAGATAGCAGTGTTCGTCATCCACGTGGGATATAATTCAACCTGCATCTCTCTTCAAAGTTCAGGCCCATTGTCTGAGAGTCCCAGAGTTCAGAGTCCCTTGCAGAGTTTCTGGGCATCTTTCTAACTTACTAAGTAATGTCTTCTGAGAAACATTGGATTTTTCATTTTGCATTAGGAAAAGACACTTTATCTGGGCACCCAGGAGATAAAATATACAACCTGACATGTTTTTGGGTATCGCCATAGACACATGATGTCACAGAAAGCCAAGTCTTGGCTTTTTCCCCTCCATCTACCTGCTGCTAGGGAGAAAGGGAAATCTCACATGACCCTCGGGGTTCAATTGAAGAACAAGCCTGGGTAGAAATTATGTATTTCTCGTGGACTTCTGAGAATTCATATAGATTCCTAGCTTTTTTGTTTGTTTGTTTGTTTGTTTCATTGCCTTTGACTTTTGTTCTACTTTACTTAATCCAAATTTCTGTATGATTGGCATTTTTAGGGGAAGAAACATACAGCTTGGCTAGGACAGGATTAGGTGGTCTAATGCCAGCCCAGCTGGGATGCCAAGTTTATCATTAGAAAGGTCTATCTTGTTACTGCCCCACCCCAAAAGGAATGATGAAGAGGGGGAAAAAACAACAAAGTCCTTAGAGGAAGCTGGGGCTATAGCTCTGTGCTTAGCCCATGTAAAGCCCTCGTCCAAGCTGCAATAACAACAAAACCTAGGAAGGGAGAAGTTCATATGAGGCAATAGACACCTTTGAGCTGCCTCATCCCAAAGAGAAAAGAAAAGAAACCACCATTTCTACTTGATAGCCCTCTCCATGTATCTGCCCGGGAATAGCTTTTAAGAACAGTGTTCTGTCCATTTCAGACAAGTCGGAGCTCTGCAGGAGTAGAATAGGGCAGTCCAAACTGAACACAGCTGACTACAAACTGGATCTGTCTAGACTGGTGTACGGACAGACCCTAAACACTCTGCGCTTAAGTACAGCAGATGTGCTAGCTGGGGCTTTGCAGAGGTTAAAAAGATGGAGTTCAGCTCTGGGCAAAGGAAAGAAAAGCAAAGAAGCAGAGCTGACATTCAGGCCAGAACAAAAGCAACTTCTCCTCCTCGGTGCTTTGGCCGAAGGAAGTATAACTTGAGTGGAGGTGGCTCTTCAGAAACCGTGGTCTACTAGGAAGCAGCATTGCCAGATGGACTTAAGTATGTCAAAATACTTCTCAACGCCAAATTTAACCCATCACTTCATGGGTTTTTTTTTCCCCCTTTATAATACATCTTTGAGTTAATATTATTCAGGGGCAAAAGCAGAACAAGTAGGTAAAAGCTCACAGAACTCTTTGAAACACTCTGGGCACTGAGATGAATTCTCTGCTGGCAGAGTCTCCGCATCCAAATTTGCATCTCTAACTTAAAAAGGGAACCTACTCTGTTTTGATACAGTGACATGAGAGGTCTGGGGGTCTGTGAAGGCCTAGGCAGCCTGCGTGTCCCTCAGCAGGTGAGACGAGGATGGAAATCATCAGTAGCGAGCCTTTCTGTATCAGAGTTTCCAGGGCAGAGCCCAGCTACAGTGTGGGCTAGCAGATAGAAGGGAGAGGAGAGTCAGGCTCCAGACTTGTTCTCTTTCACCTCTGCTTCCAGGGAACTGGATTTGTAGGAACACCATCTCCAAGATGACCACATAAACAAGATAAGGTTCAGAAAAAACTAAAAACTATATTCTGAAAAAGTTTCCAATGTACTCCTATAAAAGGAAACCAGCCTTTAGATGAATTTATTAGACTAATCTTCTATAGGCTCTAGCAAAGACAAAGAATAGCTGTTGAGTTTTTGTGTGCCGTATGCACCCGAATGCTCTTTCTGAGAGTGGTGGTGTAGCAGCTCATGGACGAGTACACAGGCGTCTCCTGAAGAATGTCGGGGCTGCCACCATCTAATAATCACCTTCAAGGCCTCACTCAAGCTGCACCCAGGAGTCAGAGCCTAGTGTGATCCTCAGCCTCTTTTGCAGATGAAATCTGAAGTTGGGGGTAAATGAAAAACTTGTGTAAGTTGAGTCACCCTCCAAGTGCAGGAGCAAAGACTCGGATCCAACCCTGTTTCACTCAACAAGCCAGTGCCCACCTAAACTCAAACCTCAAGTCGTGTTGGTATATACAGGGTCTTTTGAGATTATAATACAATCACATCATGTCCCCATGTCCTGCCATCTGCCCCCACCATTCAAATTCACGGCCACTTATTCAATGAAGCTGTTTCATAGTTTAACTTCTGATTTTCTCCCTTCTTGAAATGCCTTTGGTTGTGTTGGCCTTTTATTTTCTAAGCACTGCATTATGATGGAAGCTGCCTTTGTGTAATTAAGCCCAGGCACAATTAGGTATATCCAAGAAAATCCCAAGATATTGCTTATCTTCGTGCAGTTTCCTGTCCAGGCGCAGGAGAAGGGTGGTTGTCACTGAGGGAAAGAGTATAGGAAATAGCACGTGGCAGCATGTTTTGCTCAGATTTGGAAAGATGCAGGGTGCCAGGTCTCCTGCACTCAGAAGGAAATTGGGCTGATTTGCATCGGCTGTTGCATGTGTCACCTCCCTGCGGTCACCTTACACATGTGCCACCAAGAAGAATGAAAGAGGTTGACATGTTGACTTGGGAAAGGGGTTGACTACTACTGAAGGAAGTTAATGGGAAATTTTTAGGTGTGGAGAAAATCTGGAAGTCTACAGGGATGGCAAACTAGAAGAGGAGCCTGCCTTGTGAAGAACAAGACTGTCAGAACATTAGGTGTGGACAGCAAGCCATGTAATTGTTGTGCCTCTTACCCATCCACCAAGGGCAACCAGAGACCTTCCATTGTTTCTAATTAGAATTTGGCGGTTGAGTGGAGCCGCGAGGCTGGGTCTGTGCCAGCACATCGGGCATCTCTCAACAGTTGTTGCTGTTGTTCTTGTCCTTGTTTTTCCCCCACAAAATGGCAGTTGTAAGGATTACAGACCAGCTAAGGTTTCTTTTGCCTCCTGGTTATCTTCCCCTTCATCCTCCCTCCAAATCTGACAGTTCTGCCCTGATTCCAAACTTAGATAGGAAAATGTCCTCTCATCCCCGGAAAATGTCTCAATGGCTTTTACCTAGGATGTGAATCAGGCCTGGGTATTTTAAGGAGTTTCTATTTCCGTGCTTTAGCTGACTGTTTGGTTCATAAGACCAGCTCCCTGTTCACCCAGCATCTTCTCTTTCTCCTAACACATATACACAAATACATACAAACGCAAACACACTCACACACAAGCACTCACACACACATCACACACACACACACACACACACACACACACACACACACACATCTCCGTACAATGGCCTGGATGATTGCAACTAAGAACTAAGCAGGAAGATAATGTCAAACTGAAATTTCCGCACATTATCTAAAAATGTAATTCATCAGATTCAGGGCAGGAAGAAAGTGCCTTCCGAAATGTGTAAGGGAAATTCCTTTTCCTGTCTTTTGGTAGGTATGGTAGTGGTGATTTCTTTCTCAGCCTGCCCCGCCCCCATTCTGCGCCACCCCCATTCTACAGCTCCCTTAGTCTCATAACTGATGAACTCTGTGCCTGTCTTTATGCCTCATGAGAACTGAAAATCTTTCAAGTTGCCGTTTTGGTTTCTTCTACAGTACTGAAATTGAGCTTTGATGGGGAAGATATTTCTAGATTGGAGAAAAGATAAAATTTAGATAGAGGCCATCTATCTGAATAAGGCTTTTTACACTTGTAAAACATATTCAATCAGCCAACAGTATTTACTTAGTGTTTACTCTCTCCGACCACGTAAATGTCATTCTCTCCCCTGTCTTAAAGCCTTTCTAAATTATGAGAAAGTCCCAAAATAGAAGACATGCTACTCCAGGGACAATGAGCGGGGCAGGACAGGTCCTCCATCAGCCCCCAGATGTAGAAGAAGCAGGTCTTCTGAAGCATGGCCACCTTTTCTGTTCTCTAGGGTGGTTTGGTTTGGTTTTACCAAAGTCCAATCTTACTTTTCCCACCCCTGACCATTAAAATTATTTAAAAGGAGCTAATGAGATGGATGAGTGTATAAAATGTTTACTGCATAGCATGAGGATCTGCATTTGGAGCCCAGCACCCATGTGTGCCGAGAGTGGGGAGGCATACCTGCGCTCACAGGGCTGCGACAGCAGAGTCAGGAACACCCCACAGTTTGCTGGCCACCCACTCTAGCCAAATCAGTGAGCTCCAGGTTCAGTGATAGACCTTGTCTCAAGATTAAAGTGGAAGGCAATTGAGGAAGACAGCTGGTGTTGGCCTCTGGGCTCCATGTGCATACACGTGCATATGCGCAGACACACACAGAAACATCGGCATGTACACTACATACACACATACCAAAGTCTTTGGAAAGACAACACAAGAGAACTGATTCCTAATGATGTAAGGAGAGAACTTAGCTGTGTGGCCGCTACAGTGTCTGACAGAGAGTGTCCGTAGATTCAGTGAAAAAAGGCAAGATCTCCTAAGTAAATTGGGAGCATGGGGACCATGGGGGAGGGTTGAAGGGAGGAGGGGAGAGGCAGGGAGGGGAGCAGAGAAAAATGTAGAGCTCAATAAAAATCAATTAAAAAAAGAAACTGTTATAACAATGACATCTTCAATCTTAATAAAAATAGAAGTATATTTAATTTTTTTTAAAAAAAAGAAACTTTCTATTTCCCATGACCAGTGGCTATTACCACATTTTGCAGAAAGGAATCCAAGCCTAGAATTATCTGGTGAGAGTCATTGGTTTGTTCTGTCTGTCTGTCTATAAAACCTATAACCTTTCTATTCTTTTATCATCTGTTTCTGCTGAGTGAGGGTGCAGACAACATCAGTTATGAATATCGAAAGGAGTAAAGAGAAGCAAATGGACCAAGGTGCTCAGAGCGAGTATCAAAGAAGAATGGCCCTTAAACATGGCAAAAAATAGATTGCAGAAAATCAATATATAATGAGGAGGCCATTGATCCATGCTCCGGAAGTATTGCTAAGGAGTAAATGTTTATGTCTCCTCACTCACCAGATTCATAGAGCGAAATCCTGGTCCGCAAAGCAACTGGAAATAGGACCTTTGCCCAAGTAATTAAGGGTAAATGAGGTCATGCGGATAGGATCCAATAATAGTATCCTAATGAGAAGGGAGAAAGAAACCAGAGCTCTCTGTGTATCTACACATTAAATAAGGCAGTCCTCTGCATGCCAGAAGATGGGTCCTAGCCAGAATCCTATCATGCTGCTACCCTGATCTTGGGCTTCCAGCCTCTGGACCTATAATAAAATTAATTTATGTGTTTTTCAAAATCTATCTGAATCAGAATCGTTTGTTATAAGCAGAGTAATATGAACATTATCAGGAAATACTGAATGGAGCAGTTAGGGCTACTTCACAAGGTATGTTTTCCCATGGCCTCTTTGTTAGTGAAGAAACTTTAGCTCAGGAAGAGGAACTAATTCATTCAAGGTTGGAGCTAATAAATGAAGCTGAAATTTCAACCCAAGTCTCTTAACACCTTCTCCTTGCTAATAAATAACCCTACCCAACATAGGATGATGTCTGTTACCCTCCTGAGGTCAGGTACATATTTGCTCACTGACTTTTTCTGCATCCATTTCTTATTATTTTATAAGTCTGATTTTCTAATCAGCTCCTGTCTCATACTTGAAAGTCTGGTGAGATGCTGGGCCCAATCACTCAAAGTGGATGTTCAAGTTAGGAGAACAACTGTGGCTCCTCAGGAATTTCTCATCACATTCACCTAGAATCAGATTAAGTAATTCTCATTTGCAGTGTAAGCCAGAAACACCAACTTAGTGATCCCAGGTATTTTCTCGTGTTGTTTTTAGAGGCTTTTTTTTCTTTCGTGCCTCCTTTAGCCTGTTGAAGCATCCAGCATGTGCAATTATCTAAACTGATGAGGCCAGAGAAATCCAAAGAAGACTTCAATCAACCAATTGCATGGCTTACTTTCCTGCTATTTCCTCCTCCTCTTTCTCTTCTCTCACTGTCTCTGTCTCTATCTCTCTGTCTCTCTCTGTTTCTCTCTTTCGGTGTCTCTCTCTAAATTTCCTGTCCTCCTTTCTCTGACTTCTTATTTACACATATGCCACTTTGATTTGAAAAGACTTGAGCTGGCTTTTAAAATAAAGAGTTACTGTTAAAATGGATTATAGGCAGAGGGAAACGGATACGGAAGGGTAAAAAGAACACCAGAGGAAAATTAGTAAATTAAATGTGGTGTGTCTAAGAACCGACAGACAAGCTAGTCAGAGTTCTCTTTTATAGGAAGGAAAAATATGTGATAACCTTTGTCCCTGTTTTCAAGTGTCAGCCAGGAGCCCAGCTCTATCCTGCACTTCCTGCCAGCTCCTCCATAGCCCTTTCTCTGGATTCCCAGGGTCTGTGGTGACAGCTGCCAGCTATAATGCAAGACGGGCTATGAATCCTGAAGTCACACACATGGAGGTTTCCTTTACTCCTCTCTTTCCCAGACCCAATTTGGATTGATTCTTTTTTTTTTTTCCTTTTTAATGACAAAGTCTGGCAGTACCATGGAGAAGCTGCCTGAATGGAGTCCCTGTTTGTACAGCATCAGATCTCAACAGTGTGCCAGGAAAACGGCTCCAAAGCAAGCCTTCCTTGCCTGCTGCCCTTCAGTGAAGTGCTAACTTGAATCTCTGCAGTCTTGTCCTCCCTGCAGTTCTCAAGGTTGAGCACACAGGACTTCATTTAGGATAGCTTCCATCCTTTCGGTGAGGGTTTCCATGGTTCTGACCAGAACTCCAGTCTGGACAACACACAGGAATTGCTAATGTCAAAACAAAAACTGTCTTACCTGCCTTTGCCCTTCCAGCCTCCCTCCCTGTCAGTGCAGCCTTGCCAATGAGGCAGCCACCACGAGCACAAAGAGGAAGAGCCCTACCGGAGAACGCCACACTTCCCGAACATATTCACATGTGCCAAACACTTCCTGCTCAGGATGTCAAACCTTCCCAAACTGAAATCAAATTCAGTGAAATCCTGCCTTCCCTACCACACACACACACACACACACACACACACACACACACACACACACCTATTTAACAGATGAGCAAGGACATTGCACGGGTTGCTTTATCAACCCTCAGACGACCATTTCCTCAATACCCGGTAAAGAAGAAAACTCCCTCCCCTACTTTATTTTGGTAGTACTTGTGTGTTCAGATTCGGTGATGCATGTGAAGTCATTTTACAGAAATAATAAATGGCAGGTTTGGTGGCTTTAGAAGACTGTGAGTGGAAGCCTTAACTTCCATATCTGAAAGCAACAGGATAAATTTTAAGATTAATTTAAAAATTAGACCACTTTAAAGCCTGGAGAAACAGCTTAATGAGTTAAGTACTTGCAAAGACCTTAGTTAAACCCACAGAACCCATGGTTTTAAAAAAAAAAAAGGAAGGCTTGGTAGCATGTTCTTACAAGCCTACCACTAAGGAGGCAGAGACAATCAGATTCCTGGGGCTCACTAGCCCCGCAGCCCAGCCTCCTGGCCAAGGTTTCAAGCCAGTGAAAGACTCTGTCTCAAAATAAAAAAAAGATAGTTCATGAAAATGATGAAAATGATGCCCTCATTGTCCTCGTACCTCCACATACGTGCACACATATGTACAATGCACACATAAATATCTACACACATGTGCTTATGTAAACACACATTATATATTTATTTTCTCCTTTTTAAATAATTAAGCCAGTGTGATAAAAGGCTCTCCCAGGTTCTTCTCTAGGATGGGCTGCAGGACTTTTTGAGTATCCAGACATTCTGTGCCTTAGGTGCTTCCATCAAGGGAGTTAAAGAGTACTTCCCACCTCACTGAGTGTTATGAGATTGGATGTTGGCGAGCCGCTGAAGTGATACCAGTTCAGGATATTACTGTGGTCACTCAGAAGATAGGCTGCTGTAAGCAGGGGATTTATGCGGAAAGGCATCCACGCCCTGTGATAAGCCAGCTTTGCTTTCTAGTCTGCCTTCCAGATGTTTTGTTCAGTTATCTACGCACATCTCAGCGAAAGCTGATTAACTCTCTCAGACATCAGTGTCTAACTGTTATTAATGCTCGAGCTGATCAAATTACATTGCCACAGATCCTACTTGTGCTGTTAATATTAGATTTTGGATTCCGGTCTATAATGAATGATTTTTCCTCCATGCATTGGAAAAATTGGTTAGCTGAGTTCATAAGAAAGTTTAATTAGCAAGCTGTTTGTGAAAATAGCGGCAGTGAGTCATCATTCAAAATGAACTAACATGTCTCAGCGTTGAATTTATTCTTCCCTTCCTTGAGCAGCCACACAGGATCCTTTTGTTTGTCAAGCTGGCACATGCTGCCCACTTGAACTACACCATGTAATAAACTAATAACAAAACCAGCAGATTCTTGAAGCCAGGAGGAAGGGGGTGTAGGGTGTCCGTGTTTGTACGTGTGTGTCTGGGTCTTCCAGAGGAGTATCGCGGACTTCCTGGAATCTAGCAGTGTGCTAGGCAGAAGCCTCGTGATGAAGAGCTAGGCTTCCCACAATACACCAGTCTTCCTACTCACTAGCTGTGCAACAGGTATCATCACCCTCTGCTCCTCTGTTTCCCCATTTCTAAAATAGGAACATTTGGTTATGTATTAGCAAGGGTAAAATACACAGAAAATCACCTGGCATGTAGTAATATCATTCTTATACCAAGTCTATGAGGTATCATTGTTATCCCTATTTTACATGTAAGAAAATGTGTTCAAAAAGGTTAGGTAACTTATTCAACTCATGTGTTTTCTAAGTAGCATGGCAAAGTTAAACCATGTACGCTTGACTCCAAAGCCTCTACTTTATCTTCTACACTAGTCACCTCCAGGGTCAGATGCCAATCATCTCTCCCCATCTGTGTGTGGGTGAAGGAGGGAAGTGTTTGTGTGTGTGAGTGTGTGTGTGAGTGTGTGTGTGTGTGTGTGTGTGTGTGTGTGTGTAGCTCGTTACATTAGAACAAAACCATACCAACATGAAAATGTATCTTTGGATGTCTGATCCCCTCCCCTCTGCACATCTATGCTGTATCTAGCTGGTCTTGGAAGCAAGGCTGTATGATGTCCTCTGAGAAACAGGCTCACAGACAGTAGCAGGGGAAAAGAAACCTTGGAAGTACATATCCCTCTTATCTCAGAAGCAGTATCGCAGCGATGAGAACCACCTCACAGTAATTACATCCTGAGACACTGATCAGTCCTGTTTTGGAGAATAATGTTCACTTAGGAATCCCATCAAACAGTCTTTCCCAAAACTGTTTAATCTGCAGTGTGTTTCTTAAAAAGAAAACAGTGTGTTCTGTTACAAAAAAAAAAAAAAAGAGTTTGGGAAACTTAAGTAAACCAATCAGAAGGCTTCTTTTAACCCCCTTCTCTGCTTGTGTGCTAGCATGCATTGTGGAATTTAAGGGAAGGGTGGTAGAATGTGTGGGGCTGCCCTGGTGTGATAGGTGGGTAAACAAGAGGTCTTGGTGTGCTGGTGGAGTCTCACCTGCTCCTAGGAGGAACAGAAAGTGCTGTCAGACGGATCCTTCTCAACAGGACCAGCGCAGTCCCTTCACACACCACGCATTCTGGAAAGTTGTTGAGCACTGCTGAGCATGCTCTGGGTCTGGGTCAGCCATGCTTATCAGAATGTCATTTCATTTTCCGTTGCCTAAAGACATGAACCGTTAGGAGATGTTCACATCTTGCCGTTCTTGCCTATTCCTAGACGCTTCTTCATTTTCATGTCTGCCGGGTGTTTGACTCGGTGTCATGGGGCTGCTCATCCTTTGCTTGGATTGGACATTCTCTGACATTCGTTTCACAAAGTCAAAGGTGACTTTCCTCTCATCCCTACCCAACAGACCTATTTCTGTGTAAGTGCTTCTGTCCTTGTGTGTCTCTTGCCTCAGTCACTTACCCTTGCAAGCTAAACATTGTGGTGGTGGCTGTTTTGTAATATACTTTTGTTTCTTTTAAAAATTTGAGGAATCTCTGTCTTCTAAAATGCTTCTTGAAGTCAAACTAAACTATCAGACCACGAATGTGGGCATCATGTCTGGTTCTGTCCTAACAATGAACTCTTCCATGGTAAGAATAGGAGAGCTTGTCTTCATGTTCATAAGACTGGTCATTACTGGTCATTCTAAGGCCAGAGAAGCTCACCCCTTCCTACATAAAGGACACACTGACTGAGGCTTCCAAGGTCCTGCCCCAGCTAATATTTGATGTCCTGGCTTATCTCTGTAGAGACATTTATCTCATCTCCTTCGGTGAGAACAAAACATTCTGTTTTGTCTGTTCCAAAAGGTTTGTATTCAGCTAATATTTATGAAGCCTTACTTTGTGCCAAGCCCTCTCACATAGCCTATCTCATTTAATCTAAATTTCAACATGGCTTCGGTAGCTTCTGCATGCCCTTTCTAGGGATGTTGTGTGGTGGGGGAGTTTTGAAAAGCGTTGTCTTAGTATTGAATTCAGCAGTTCTTTTCACCCACAGACACTTGGCCCACAAAGTTTCATTTTGCCCAAAGACTAATTACAGAGCACACAATTAGGATTAATCTGATAGACTTTTCTGCCTCTTCTTCTTTTGTTGCTAAACCATTGTCTTTAACATCTACAGCACTTCTGGAATCACCTGTTGGTTTGTATCCACTCTGGGTGGAAAGGCTCGTCTATTCGACATCCAGACCTTTGTTTCATGTGAGAATAAACCAGCCAAGAAGTAAGAAGTCTGGATCATTTTTATGGCTAGCTGGGAGTTTGCCAAAATCCTCCTCTTTTTGTTTCGAGCCTATTAAAATATTTTTAAATGTATGACTATTCTTTCCTGTCTTGTAAGAATATTCTGAGCATAATTTAATTTAACGTGGCTTTGATTAAGAATCTTTCATTGCCCCAGGGTCATCAGTCTGAACACTCCTTCTTTTTAGTACAATAAATGCTGAAGGTAAGATAGTTGTCACTGAGGCTTCTATTGTCCTCAGTACATTACCCAGAATATTTTTCCCTTTCAGCCCTTTTTTAACCAAGCACTTGATACTAGCTTTTTATCTTACGAATTTCTATTCTTTCTTGCACAACAGAAGAAAAATAGGACTCAGATTGGTTCAGTTTTTCATTTGTTGAAGTTTATTATTGAAATTTATATTTGAAGAGCTGTCACTTGGAGCAAGTTATTTTATAGGACAAACCAAAGGGAATGAAAAAAGATCTCTTTTGAGAAATGAATCGCTTGGCTTTTCTTATTGTACAATGTGCATTTCTGTCTGGGGAGCTGCTCGAAATGGGTATCTGTGTTCTGTGGGTCCCCGTAGGCATTACAGGAACAGTAGGAGCATCACATTTCACATCTGCATGAGACAATCTCTGCAAGCCAGGAGCGCTAGCAAAAGCCACTGGCAGGGAGTTGGCATTAGATGGACTCATTTGAGGATCTGGGGCTGGGTATTGGTGCCCTTGATTTTAAATGGTAGTGATAATGCTTGCATTATAGGGCTATTTTAAGGAGTAGGTGAGGTTAAAAAGAACAGTTGGTATAGTGAATGGCACTGAAATGATGAATTTTTGAAACTATTCGTTCACTTATTGAATTCATTTATTTAATCTATTAAACAGAAGTTTACTAATGGTCTACAATACATCAGGCATTGGTCTTACGAACATTAACCAGCCTGTGTCCTCACCCTTAAGGAGCTTTCCAGTCTGTTAAGGAGTATATTCAATTCAACAGACATATATTAAATGCTTACTGTGGGTAAACATTTACTTATTGTCCTGACGCCACATAATTATAGAGATGACACCTACTTATGAATCCAGAATGTAGCCTCTGGAAATAAGCACAAACTGGCTTAAGGTAATGTTGAGTACTTTGGGAATTCAGAGTAAGGATGGTTGGGTCTTACATTTTCAACTTTGTTTGCAGAAAACAGACACACCCAAGAGTTCCTGAATGACTCTTGGCTCTCTGAAAAGGTCTAGGGAGACCTCATATCCACCTCTGAGGATGAATTCAACTTAGAAACAGTAGTGACAGTACAAGGGGATAACAACCGGCGACCCTGGTGATGCAATGGCTACAAACTTAGTGGGAGGTTTTTCCCCTTGAGGAATAGGTGCTGTACTGCCCCTCCTTCCAGTGTCCTTCTCCGCCTGTAACCTGGATGTTTCTCACCAATCTTTTCAAATCAGTCTCATCTCAAGTATAACATCCTCCACAAAATGCTCTCTCCCTCTCCATATTATGTTTTGGTTTGGTTTTTTTTTTTTTTTTTTTTTTGAGGCAGGGTTTCTCTGTGTAGCTTTGGTGCCTATCCTGGAACTAGTTCTTATAGACCAGACTGGCCTCAAACTCACAGAGATTTGCCTGCCTCTGCCTCCTGAGTGTTGGGATTAAAGGCGTGCACCACTACCACCCGGCTGCTCAATATTATAGCACCAAACCGTACTCAGCTGTCATTGTTAATTCGCTGGCCTGACGTTCCTGCTAAAGCACAAGCCCTGGCTTCTTCTTTGGTCCTCTTTTCCTGCATCTGTAGATTTTAAGATTACTGGGTATGAAAGTGTTTACCGAAAATGGTGATCTATAATCTAGTTTGATCCTGTTTGATACACTCAACAAATTTGGAAGATTGGAACTAATAGAAAGATGAGAACTTGGAGATAGCACTCTAAAGCCAGGTTTCTCGGGCACGTGGTGGTAAGGGCAGATGGTTAGTGTACAAATCAGCAGGTGCTCAAGACCTCAGAGCCAGCAGAGAGTTCCCTGGCTCTAGAGTCAGAAGGACTCAGCGGCTATTCTCTAGACATAGCCTGACTTGGGAATACCTGCTTCAGAGAATTGCAAAGATTTGAGTAATAAAGTGAGTTAAGCAGTTGGCCCCATAGTAGATGTTCAATACATATCCCCTGTTTTCTCCCTTAGAAATCAGGGCAAACTGAAACTGTTGTGGGCATTTGGGACTAAGATAAATATAACTTAGAACCTTTGGTCCTTCTAATAGAAGGGATCTTGAGGGCCAGTCTTGCTGACTCTTCTAGCTACGCTTGGTAAGGGGTAGAGAGGTCCCTGTGTGCACAGTTCTGGTTATTAACACCTTACAAGACACCCTACATCCTTATAAAATCATTCTGTAAAATTTCTTTATCATCAGGCTAAAGCAACAGCCCCCTAACTTGCCTCTTCTGCCTGATCTTTGTTCTCTTCTCTGGGGCCACAGCAAGTGCACCCATGGCTTTCCATGACTGCCTTTCAAGTATGAGATACGGGGGTGTCCCTGGGGTCTTCTCTGCAGTGACCTAGGTCCACAGGCCTTTGGAGGGTGTTCTACGGGGAACTGGTTCCTGACCTCTCGCCAACTTGCTCCAGCCATGGGAGAGGCTCCGCTAATCTCCTTTACCCCTTTCTCCTTGGTGTACAGAGACTGAAAGTGGTTAAGAGAAGTAAATACTCATGATAATCAAAAACACTCAGTCAGATATTCACTGCACAAATGCTTCCTAGTTAACCAGCAAGGACTCTTTGAGGTCCCAGAGTCAGAGACAGAGATGAATGAGACAGCAGCTTGGTCTCAAGTTACTCCCAGTTTAATGGGGAACAGAGATACTCACTAAGTGGTAGTTTAGAGGTCTCAGAAGATAGCTCAAATACCAAAGTGCTGACCTTACAAGCACAAGGCACTGAATTTGATCACCAGAAGCATGGTTTAAAACACACACACACACACACACACACACACGCACGCACGCAACCAGGAATGGTAGCATACACTTGTAACCTCAGTGCTGGGGAGGCAGAGACAGGTGAACCCTGAGGCTTACTAACGAGCCAGCCTGGCCTACTAAGAGTTTCAGGCCAGTAAAAGAGAGACTGCCTAAAACACAGATAAATAAGTAATGGATGACACCTGAGGAGCGAATGAAGGATTTCCCAAACGCGTGAGACGTACACAGGAAAGGTGGTTTTTGCTTTTGTTGTTTTGTTTTGCTTTTGTCTTCTGTTTTGTTTTAGGGGTTTTTGTTTGTTTTTTGAGAGGTGGTTTTGAAAGGGAGTGTCAGTCAGAGGGGAAGGCCATTGTGGTTTTACAATGGCTCTATGAGCAGCAGGAACATCAGTGCTGGCTCCTGTTTTCAGCCATTTGACAAGTGTGATGTGGACTGCCTTTACTCCTATTGTGTCTCCAACACAGCCTATTCCTGCTGCATGAGTTTCCCTCTGCTTAGAATGTCCTTCTCTCACACAGACCCGGGTGATGGTCTACTTCTTTTCTCTCATCTTTGTCTTTATGTCCCCTGAGCAGTGAGGCCTTCCCTGACCACCACAATAAATATTTGCAGCCATGTCCCAGCCCCACTGTTCCTTGTCTCTGACTTACTTCCTCCCTAGGACTTGCTGTCGGCTAACAAACTTTGTATTCTGTCTACATGTCTTGGCTGTCTTCCCTGCTCGGGGTCAGAATACAAATTCAATAATGACAGAAACAGGCTTGTTGTTTTCTTCCATGTTTCCAGGGAACTTAACTGTACCTGACACAAAGCAGGTGCCCACTAAATGCCTTTGGGATAAGTTTGGGTTTGGAATTCAGTCCTCAAGTTGGGATGTCATTCCTTTCGGGGGTAAACCCTCTCAAATGCTATCCTTTATGCAAAGCTCTTCTGGGTGCCTCTTCCTTCAGGAATTCCTCCCTTCTCTGCTCAGTCAGAACTGGTATCCAGTGTACAGCTTTATTTATTCCAGGATATCATTGGTTCTTAGACTTGCATTTCTTCCATGTAAGGAGCATCCTAAAGCCGGGAACAGCTCAGGGTCCACCTATGGTGTCCAGCTCTTGGCAGAGTGTCCGTTCCATGTGAATTTGTGTGCGTATTTGCTCCAGTGTAAAAGAGAAGCCTCGGGATCACTCTCCACTTTGGGGGAAGTTAGGGCCTCCTGGAGAAGATATTGTCACCTAGACACAGGTGAAAAGTAACACCTGTCAGGGTGTGCAAGACAAAAGACACGATACCTACTAAGTGTCTGCTAGAGGCCAGACGCTTTACATGTATTGTCACATATAAAGCTCTTGCTAGCTCCTTGAAGAAAGGAATATTAGTGCTATCTTCAAAATCAGAATACCAAGACATCGTCAAAATAAGAATATAAAGTTTGAGGACAAAAAGAAATAGCATATATTAATAAAACTTGAGAATGCTCTCATGGGAGCTTGCCTTCCTCGTCCCCATTTATAAGATGTGTGGTTTTGCCAGAGACCAAGGCAGGGGAAGGTTAATTACACATAGCCACTTAACAGTATTCAAAACTGAGACCCACATCTAATGCAACTTGCCATTGAATCTCATTCTTCAATGAGCACTTGAACCCCTCAAGGAGCACGTGGAGAAGCAGGTGCTGATTCTGGAGCTTTGGGATGGCACCTGAGTCTTTGCATTCCTCACAGACCCTAGATGATGCCAGTGAGGCTGCTTTGGGGACTGTGCTTGAAGTAGCAACAGTGCTCGGTCTAAAGCAACTCTGTCAACTGCCAAAAGGAAAGAAATCCTCTGGCTTGCTGGCAAGGCCCCCGGGTTTTTAACAGAGAAGCTGAGCTTCAGGCTGACCAACACTGTTAAATCCCTGAGGACGCAAGGAGGGAGACAGCCACAGTTTCAGGACTCCATGGTGCCCCTATCAGCACAAGAGCCCTAGTGAGAGCCAATGTACCCCCTCAAGACTTACCAGATACCAGACCCTTCTAGGCACTTGAGCTGAGGTCAGCTGTGGAGAAAAGGCATGATCTGGAGTGTCACTAGAGGGGTCATACAGGACTAGCCCTGACTACCAGCCCCTTGACTTTGGACAGGTTTTTCTTTCCACTTCTTAAACCTTGTTTTTCCTTATGTGTACCATGGGCCCGATGATGCCCATTTCACATGGGATTAAATGAGGTAACGTGAGTAAGCCATTTAGCACAGTGCCTGGCACCAAGTGTCACTGAATAAATTATAACAGCTATTAGTCCCCATGTTCATATAATCCCCGCAGTGATCCTTTGATTACGGGGATTAGAGGATTATCTCTCTTTTTCCAGACAGGGGAACAGGCTGAGGAAGCTTAAATGACTTAGCCAAGGTTATCCAGCAAGTGTGGCTATGAGCCACACGCAGGTTTATACACACGGGGGCGGGCACACACTCTCTGCCTCTCTTTGGAGTATGTTCAGACAGACTCTGGGAACAACATCTCAGACGTGGCAGTGGGGGCATCCTGACTTAGAGTTGAGTGCCGCTAACCTGGTGTGTGAATTATTGCCAAGCAGGTGATCTTAAGGTGACCCGAGACTTTATCATGTGCTATGAACACCAGGATTTCAGCTTGAGCTAGGGGTTCTGATGATCACAAAAATTCCTTACTCAACTCGGAAGTTTCCAACAACAGCAACTGCCCATCTGGCCACCCCCTTGGGGGCTCTGCACATGAGAGGAGTCAGTGTGAGATTTCTGGAGAAGGCTGCTTCTCACAGGGAAAAAGTGAAGTGTGCAAGCTGGCAGTATGAAAATGCTGAGGCTCCTTCAGGCGGCTTTTCTACTGCTGTTGTTGGCCATGAGGTCAGAAGGATTCTAGGGCCCTGAAGAGCAGGGAAAGTTTGGAGAAAACAAGGCATGTTGATGAGCTGTGATTGGACAGTTTCTAGCACTTGAATGCAATAAAAATGCTTAATACAAACTACATAAAACAATTTGCTTTTTCTGAAATAAGTAAAAAAAAAGCCTCAGTTGTTCATAACATCTTATTTTATGGCAACAGCAAACAGGATTGAGAGCCAAAAGATTGGCAACTTATAGTCCAAGAGCCAAGTTCGGCCACTATCTGTTTTTTCTCGATAAAGTTCTATTGGATCACAGCCACTCATTGTTCCAACAGTGTCTCTGACTGACGCACAATGGCATGATTGTTGTGACAAGGACTGTGACCTACCAAGCCTAAATCGCTCCCTATCTTACCCTACACATTAAAACGAACAAGCAAATGCCTACGCAAATCTAGATTGCAATTCAGTTTTGTGATGTTCAGAAAAATTACAATTTTCTCTGACCTTCCATTCCCTTGTTTCTGTAAAATGATGCTTTTCTCTCTTCACATAGAGTGGGTGTGAAAATCAAATGTAATCGAGAGTGGTTGGGAGAGCACTTGTACCCTCAGAATCACTGTGGATTTGGGGCACCTTCTGTCCTTCACTTGATCTGTGTTTGAGAAGAATGCACTCCACCCAGTGAGTTCATAGGTTTCCAGTGCCCGACTTGGATATATCAGTATCTCCTTCCTCATGAATGCAAACTTAATCCCCCAGTTACTTCCTCTTGCCTCTTCCTCCAAATATGCCAATGTGTAGGGTTGGTACAAGTGCACATGGTGATTCTTGTACTGTTTAAACACCTGCCAAGGACCTAATATGTTCAGGGATATAATCTTTCATACGCTAATTCTTGTGAAAAGGACTGTTTGGTTCCTAGAGGGATAGGTTTGATATAAAATTATATACCCAAATAGAAGTGTTTCCTATCATAGTAGGACATAAAACAAAAGAAAATTTTCTCTCTCCTTGTGTGCAAATGCCCATGCTTTATCAAAACAAAAATATTCAGGTTCAGAATCAAGTGAACAGCTTTTTCAAAACAAGAACCTGTTTAAGCCAAAATATATGGAAGTGCCTTAAGCTCGGCTATTATGCATACAGTTTTCTCTTGAAACTACATTTTGCATTCTAAGTTTCTATCCCAAACTATCTAGAATGCTTCCTACCCATGCATGGTAAGTGGAGATGCTTCCCCCACCAGCTGGACAGGACTGCTTGAAGCTGATCAGATGTGGGCATCAAGGAGCTGGATACTGTAGCCTACAATTTTAGAGACAGTCTTCCTTTCCCACTACCTTGTTTCTTAAATAAAGATAATTTAGTAAATATAAACTGGATGGCTGTTCAACTTGTGATCAAAGTAAACATAAATTTAGAACAAAAATCAGGTTTGATATTCTGTTCTTAGAATATTGTTGCTCTATCATTATGCCCAAATCTTGTTACCATTGATAAAGAGAAAAGATGTCACTATTTGAAAAAGGAGACAAAAAAGAAAATGACTGTTATCTATGGATTGCAGATACATGCACATACTCCAGGCCCCAGGCTGTGTCCCCTGAGCCCTCGCAGCGGCAGCGTGGCAGCTCTCACAATCTCCATGCAGAAAGCACTGGCATTCTTTATCAATGCATTCCATCTGTATTTGTCCACGTGCACTTACGATACAGAACTGCTTATCCAAAACCCACCACTAATGTATGGCCACCAAAGTTCTTGCTCATTTTACTCTCCCCAACTATTAAAATAGATTCTTTAAAAAAAAAATGTAGCTTGGGTTTTTTATAATTTCTGCTCTGGGACTTAATCTTCTCCAGAGCATTTATAAAAGAGAATGCTTAGATCCATGAAGCATTTATATTAGACATAGCTGGACTCCTGTGATGCTGAGAGGCATATGTGAAGAAAGCCTGTTCGTGAACTAGGCTAACCGCAGGCAGCTTCATTGTGCAGCCTAGTTACCGCCTATCTTCCAATCACAGGCAAGTTCCTCCATCTCTGGCCTCTTCTTCAATGCAGTGTTTCAGAGTTTGCAGTTGATTTTATATCAAGGAGAATCTTCTTTTGTGAAGTTACATTGTTCTGGGTTTTGGTTTTCCCTGGAGAATTTTTATTCTTGATGCTGAATGAAGTCTCTAAACCCGGGACGGGAGATGATAGCACAATAGTGGTAATTATAGTCAGGAGCCAGGGATACTGTCGATTGGGAAATGGTACCGGCTGCTGGGTTGATGTCACACATCTTGCTGGACTGGTTTCCCTTCACTCACTTGACCTTCAGAACCTCCTGGGACCTGGGCCTGAGTTTTCCTTCCTCCAGAAGCAAGATCTAAAACAGATAAATCTAGAGTGCAAAAATTGTACTCACTATTACCTGCCTTGTTACCCATTAATATGTGAGAGATTTTACAAAGAAACATAATATAAAGGGAACAGATATATTTCATCACCCTGAAGAATACAGAAATTTTTAGAGTGAGTCAGGTCTACTATTAGCAGTTAACCAGTGAATGTTTCATTTCTATTTTTTCATATTCTGTTTTAATCATATATAAATTATATTAGGCCGGAAAATGACCTATTCAACCTCTTTCCTAGAACTCCTATAGCAAGTTTGTCATAGACATAATTGCTTTAAAGATGTCCTTTAGAAGCAGTTCAACTTAGTGCTTGACTGGTTTTTTAAAAATGATTATGGGAATATTATATATGCAAGACAAATATGACTGAGATATTTGCATGATGAAAATAGATTTAATTAGGTGGATTTTGTTAGACTTGATGAGGTGGAGACAAATTTAGGATAAATTATATTTTAAACCAATGAAATTAGTTCTCTTATATTTTTGTATTTGCAAAATAGAGTTTCTGGGAATATGTGGCAGGGTCTTGTAATACCCATAACACACTCTCTCCTTCTCCCTCTCCCTCTCTTTCTCAACACATACACACACACAACACACATACACCACACACACAACATATACATACACATATACCACACACACAACATACACACACACAACACACATATACCCCCCCACACACACACACATACACCACACACACACCAAACTTACAGGATAAAATGAAAAGAGAAGGGTCACAGTAAGTGTGCCCATGCCTCATGCTCTCTCCTCCCTGTTAGGAAGTCACTAACTCCAGTTGATGACAAGCCTGCCTGCCTGCCTGCAAAGTTTGTCTCTGTCTTTCCTGCTCTTCAGAAACAAAGGAATGACCTAATGGAAGACGTTGCCTTTAGGATTTCCACTTGAGGAGCAAATGTCACTGAGTTTTCTCTCTGTTCTCTTTGCTTCTATCCTGTAATGATAAAATAGATACCCATTTTCTGATCCAGAACTCTACTTGTTTTCCCAGGTTCCCTCCTACAACCAACACAAACACAGACATTTACCAGCAAACAGAAGCTGTTGGAAACATTTTTTTGGCTGCTGAAATGGGCTCCCGTCACCGGGATGTGGCAGGCTTTTTGCTGTATTATCTCTCAGTCCTGGCCCCAGTAGGCTAAAGAGAGCTTTATGTAATCGGTCTTCCCTGACGTGTGATGTCCTGTCATTTTCCTCCCCTTCGGCTCTGCTGCCGCCCACAAATCAATAACATTGCCTGAGAAGTTCGAGCTGGTTCTGCAGCCACCACAAGCTCTGTGTTTCTTAAAGGGTATGTCAGAGAATGTAAAGTTTCCTAATGATATTTCTGGCTGATGACACATGGCAGAGCTGATGGACTATTTATAAGCAGTGGCACGATCGCAAGTACATTATTTTTATTTCACTTAGGGGGGAGCCCTGTCACTTGCTACCTCTTTGTAGACAACTTGATATCATCTCTACCTAAAGTAGCTACATCTTCCTCGCGGAGTGCATTGGTGCTTTACCCTGCGCCTCGGTTCTTTCTGGTAGAAACCCTTGCCCTTCTTTTTTTCATTGTTCTTTGGCTCCGGGGATGATGAGGGCAAAGAACGGTTTGTAGCGACTGCTCTAAATTCTGGCCGTGCCTGCATGCTTCACTAAAAATGTCTCCAGTTCTCACAGCTCAGGTCCTTCTGCACCTCTGAGTGTGGGTGTGGCAGGCATGACCAAGGCAATAGACACAGCTACTGAGTCCACCACATGTCCCAATTTTACAGGACTAAGCAGAGTACAGCCGTCCTTTGTTGAGCACCTACTATGGTCTAGGCATTGTCCTTAGAAGGCATTTTATGTACATGACCTCACTAAACTCTCTCAAAATTTGCCCAAGGTAAGTGCTATTCTCTCCAGAGAAGAGATCTGGAGGAAATGGAGGGTAAATGACCTATCTCCAAAGTGACCCCATTGATAAGGGAAAGTCCCAAGACTCTGAGCAAATGTCTCTTAACAAACTGTGCATGCCGTCTTTCTATTCCCTGGTATGGTCTTTTCCTGATTACGATGCCATTTGTATATATCAGGTGGAGTATTCAAGGGTATTTACTGTTTTTAGTTTGGATGATGAGAGCTCCTATGAGTTCGGAGCCCACACCCATAAAGAAAATCTGTGGAATTGGAAACCTCTCATCTTAGGGTGAGTCCCAATGACAAGGACTCACAGGCCAAAGGAGGGTTTTACACGACAGTGGGGGAAGTTTTGCTTCTGCAAAAATATTGAGCTCTCTCTCTCTCTCTCTCTCTCTCTCTCTCTCTCTCTCTCTCTCTCTCTCCCTCTCTCTCTCTCTTTCTGTCTGTCTGTCTCCCTATCTCTCTTTTTTTAATATTTCCACAGGACAGAGTTTAGGGTATGGATTTGTTAACTATATTGATCCAAAGGACGCAGAGAAAGCCATCAACACTTTAAATGGACTCAGACTCCAGACCAAAACCATAAAGGTAAGAGGCGATGCACCAGCTTCTGATTGAGAAGGTCCTGGTGAAATTTTAGTCTGTGGGTCTAGTAAGTCCAGGCTATGTGGGAGACAGAAGTGGTGTTCTTTATTTACTCAAAGAACATTTACTGTCCACTCTGCTTAGTAAGTGACATGAGCCGTTACAAAATAGAGGGTGAGTTGCAGAGGGGAGGGACCAGGAGCTGTGACATCTCTAATCCAGAAGGCAGACTGAGGTCTGGCCTTCATGACTCCACAAAGAAGACCTGCCAGCCTGACTCCA
Source organism: Microtus ochrogaster (assembly GCF_000317375.1). Taxonomy (NCBI): domain Eukaryota; kingdom Metazoa; phylum Chordata; class Mammalia; order Rodentia; family Cricetidae; genus Microtus; species Microtus ochrogaster. The sequence continues at coordinate 77,536,773 of NC_022016.1, read as the reverse complement.
CACAGATGGTCACAAGCAAGCAGAAGAAACTGAGGCAGGCAAACTGTCCCAGGTATGAATAGTGTGGCCTAAGTTGGGATGGTGCTGATGAGGATGGGAAGTAGGCAGGACCACGTCAGGAGATCTTATGTGCTGCCTGAGCAGCTGGGCTTTTTGGTATGGATAATTAGGAACCTTCCCTTGGAGACTGGGACGCAGAAAGTCACCTGTAAATAAGCACAGTACCATCAGAAGGGCAGCTACGATTAGACTGATGAAAATAGAGTTAAGAAACAACAAAAATAGCAACCCGACGGCCTAGAAATAATTAGGTGAGCAGATAATAGCTCAAAAATCATTGCTTTAAATAAAAAAAGGAATCAGTAAGTAGAGGCTACTTCTCCGAGTAGAAGGTTTCTGGGGCTGGACTGCAGCTCTCTCACCTCAGACTTCTTGTATGGATCCTTTGACAGGACGCCGCCTGCCTTGGGCATCCAGTGGTGGTCTCTTGGATGGCGCTGCGTGCTCCTCGGCCTCCCTTCCCCTTCTTCCCCCCACTTCCAGGCAGCATCCTGTTTAGGGGCAGCTGCCAGCCGATTAATGAGTCCCATCCTTCATAGCCTATTAAATGGCAGGGAGGTGTCTCCTGGGCGCTCTTATCCTCACGGCAGCAAGCCTGACACAAAGTAGGACAAAAGAGAAGCCTCTCCCAGAATGGAATTCTATAGATGGCACAGCTCTCCGCATCCAAAAACACAAACACAGAACCTTCTCTGACATCTGGGCTAACCAAAGAGACTAGCAGTATAAGATAGTCTTGGCTGGAAAGAAATAAAAACGACAGAACCTTTCTCTTCGGGGACACTTTAGGTGATTACTTTTCTTTTTAAGCAGATTTAGTTTTGCAATTGTGTTTAGATTATTTCTTAAAAGTTATTGTTTTCTCTGATCTCCTACAGTCTGTAATACACAAAGACCCCGAAATAAGCCTGATTTAAGGCTACCTCTGACATGGCTTAGCATCAGTTCCTAAGAATTCTCTAGGGGGGAAATAAAAGTTGTTTAATTACGGCATAGTCCTTGGAGAGCCAGGAAGATTAATTTCTTTCAAAGAAAAAAACACACATATTTTCATACTCTAAGTCAAGAAAAGTGTTCCTGTCACTTGATTCTGATGAGGCCTTGTTGCACTGAGAGCTGTTTGTGGGCCTGACTGATTGTGTGTGTGTGTGTGTGTGTGTGTGTGTGTTATCCAGTTCAACATTAGAATGTCAAATGTTTATTTTTCCCTTGGCGGACACGCTGACCTTGAACTGAGAAAGGTACTTTTCTTTCCTCTGTGGTTTCCTTAAAACCCAAACCCTTTTCCGCTTGGGATCAAATCACCAACCATCAGCCTGCCTTTTATTTTTTCAAAGTCTTTCATAAGATCCCTGCAGTTTCCCCCAAAGACTGATTGGGCTCAGCGTTTCTAGTCTCAGAATGGTTCCATGGTCCATCATACCGTCAGATGCTTTATCTAAATGGATCTTGGAGACAAGGAACATTGATTATTTTCTTTCTGTGACGAGCTGGTTACTTCCTTTCCTTATCTCTATCCCCTTCTCTGTCCTCCCACCCAGCCCAGGCTCCCCCTGCATCAAACGCTGCTAACACATTTGCACCCAGCGGAAATGTGGGCTTCTGAGACACTGTAGGATTCAAAATGCATGATGCCACTGCTGAATCAATAATTTCCATTCTCTGCTATGGATGAAAATTTAATGTGCAAACCTAGGGATTTCAGCCCTTTCATTAAAGCAGTTTATTTGCCATACTAAAATTTAAGTTTGAGTGATAGGTTCCTTTATTAACTTTTCTTCCCTTTCCTAAAGGGACACAGTGTTTAAGGTAAAAATCATATTAAAGGGAGGGGGAAAAAAGCAAACCCTTTTCATGTGCTGTTAATAGTCTCATCATTTATTAATTTCTTAAAATTGCTTTTTATGCCTTTCAGGCCACTGTTTACTTCCACTACTTCAGTTTGTTTTGATAAGTGACTTGAGATTTATCTCTTTACTCCTGACTCCCATGAAGGAATAGACAACTTGTCTATCTGGAGAAAAACAAACAACAACAAAAACCACAAACCACACATATCTATGGAAGCATGCATTACAGAGATCTTGGGACCATCTAGTACAAGATGACAAACTTGGTCAAGTGTGTGCTTGGACAAGGATATCACATTCTGATAGCACAGAAAACACATCAGTTTAAGTGTGATAGACAAACACATTAGTGGCAGAAAATGAAGAACGAACCCCTACGTTAATGATTAACTGCCAGATTCAAGGATAGTTTCAGAGATAGGGGTTAGTGGAGGGCAAAGAGGGCAGCTATTCCCCGGTGATGGTCATGATGGTCATGATGGTCATGATGATGATGATGGTGATGATGTTGGTGATAATGATGATGATGATGGTGGTGGTGGTGGTGGTGATGATGATGATGATAATGATGGTGGTGATGATGATGATGGTGATGATGGTGATGATGATAATGGATGATGATTCTGAAGGTGTTTAATTCAGATCTTCAGTTGTTCAATAGGAACTGAAAGCTAGATTTCTTTTATGTCAGATCTCTGAATTTTTAGAGGCCATAAACAAAAACAAAGTAAGAATTATGAAGGGAAACCAAACATAATATAATAGCTGACCTTTGTAAGTCAGTTTTAACCTCTGTGCCTGAGATTTAAATATGGCACCATTGCTTTTGCCAGATTTCAGTGAACATCCAGTTACCTGCTACTAGTAGGAGGTATCCACAAAAGATGCTTTCCTATCAACAAAATCCATTGTCCTTTCATTAAGGAGGCTGGAAGAGGACCATGTGAACACTGAGGGCATGTGAACAGCACAGCCAGACCTCTGGCAAAGAAAGGGCATGGTGCGTGAATTACACCTTCAATGAGTAGCTACAAATGGGGACTCCAGAGGAATTGTTCTTTAGATTAGATTTCTTTCAAGGGAGAAGATTCTACCTGGAGACCAGGCTTCAAGAGGTGAAGTTCCCTGCCTAGAGCCGCACAGCTGTCAGTTTAGCATGTGTAAACATGCGCTAGAGGGGAAACGACAATAAACAACAGTAATGCTAGCCTACTAGGAGTGTTGATGTTGTGCCCGATAGGAACGCTTGTTACCGGTTAATCTTTCAACTATCCCGGAGTCAAGTGCTTTACACACTTCATCGCTGCTTCTAAAAATAGCCCGGTACGAAGGTGCTATTATCTCCTTTATGCTAATGAGGAAACTGAGGCCCAAAGAAGTTCAGGAGACAGACCTAGGCTCACACAGTGGGTAAATGACAGCCGGAGTATTTTTAAAAAGCTTTAAAAATAATTCTCTGGCAGTGGGTCCTTAGTGTTGGAAAGTCAAACTGCTTGTTTGCCCAGCAGCATGTGAGCCTTGGGAGGGTGTGTGGGTGGGTATTTTGGCTCTGGCCACACAAGGGTTAATTCCCTAGCATGGTAAGAAGATACAAAAGGCAAATAAATCTTCATACATGGACTTACGGTCCAGAACATTTGTCATTAATTTGAAGACACCATGCACTTTTAACTTCTCAAGACCTTGCTTTCCGGGCTCTACGGCCTTCCATTTAACTGAGCTATGATGGCAATGACCTGGAAGTTCTCCAATCCAGGTGTTTCATGGGGCCATGGAGTAGGGTGGACCATGGGCTTGCCACAGGGGAGCTGATTTGCCTCACTTAGTGCTTGGGGTGCTAATTGTTAGTTTTTCTAGTGTCTCTGAGAACACTGAGAGAACAGGCTTTGGGTTCTTGGAAATGATTTCCTAATACCCCTTGACAACTGATGCCTATCTTAGCCGACTCGGAAAAGAGCAGCTTCTCAATTTCCACAGTCGCCCCAGCCTCTCAGGAAGAAATGCTCAGTTGAGTCCGCTCACCTCTGCTTCAGCTCCTTGTCACGTTAATTCAGAACAAACAGAGTTGGGGCTGGGTGTCACGGCAATTCCACCATCAGGAGGCAGAGAGATTATTATGAGTTCAAGGTCAGCCTGGGCTTCATAGCCTTGTGGAAGGAGCACAAAGGGAAGAGAGAAAGTGGGAAAGGGGAAGAAAGGAAGAAGCCTCAAAACAGAAGTAATCCAAGCAGGTTTGTTTGAACTGATCATCGAATTGCCTGAGAAGCATTGGTAAAACATAGTCTAACTGGGATTTGAAGGCTTGGCGCCACTTCTGCTAAACCTTTCAGTGATGAAGCTCCCCTTCAGGCTTTAATCTAAGAGTGAGAAGCAACCTTAGAGAGGTGTTCACCGCTTGCTCTGTCCTTGAAGGTTCACTCCTGGCAAGGGCAGTGGTGATGGGCACTTAGCCATGCAAGCTGCAGCGAGGCAATTGAGGGATCGAGGCTACAGGGGTTCCCGTTGGCCTTTGGAGGGGCTGTGTAAGGTAGAGTGGGAGTCAATCTGGTAAAATAAGTTCCAGGATGGTCCTCTGTTGTGTGCCTTGTGGAGTGTTTAGCCTCAAACCAGCATTTTGCAGGGGGCTCTGGTAGGTTTTATCAGTCTTAGATTTTGGTTGGGTTTTTTTTTTTTGGTGTGGGGGGGGCATGTTTTTACTGCATAATATGGAATGTGTGTGTATGCATGTGGTATATGTGTGTATCTGTATTTGGGGTTTTTCTTCATGGAATTATATGATTATAAATGACTCTACAACTTTTTTTAATAATTACATGAAGCCTTTTTCAAATGATAAAAGTACAACTTGATATAACAAAACATCTCCCGAGCACAGCTCTTGTGCAAACTAGGGTGTGAGCAATCTCAGCACCAGGTTGTCGATTAAGAGGGTTGCCTCTGCCACTCCGAGTGAACCCCTATGGGCTGGCACTGTCAGATAGAGGTGGGAAACAAGAAAGGCACCTTATCACTAGGCAGCAGCCCAGGTCTTCAGAGAACCCGACGAGGAAAGAGGCTGCTGGATAGAGCTCTTCAGAGGGACCTTCCCTTCTCCTCTCGGGAGGAAGTGGGCTGGTTATTCTGCCTCTCCTGTAAGGATGCTGCCGAACGAACGATCTCAACATTTTCTCTTTGTTCCCCTAATCGCACTAGCAGTGCCTCTGGGGGATCTCCGAACACTCGAGCTTAGCAGGATCCCTTTCACTCTGCCCGCTTCTCTCCCTTGCCAGGGGTCATGGGCAACGGTGCTTCCTCCCTCCCCACTTCCTCCGCTATCCACCTGCCTCACTAAAGGCTTCCATTCCGCTGAGGCATCTTTTCTTTGCACTCGGCATAAGCAATTATTTCTCCTATCACGGCTCTTAATGCTTCCCGGAGAGTTAGCAGATCATTTTTTGCTGACGGATATCACCCCACCCAGAAATAATAGCCTGCCTGCTTCTACCTTGTTAATAATAAAAATGCATCGCTACCCCATCGTGGCTGCATCTCAGAGGGGGCAGGAACTCTTTGCTGTCAAGGTCAGCAAGGACATTGGGGCCACTGAATCCCCAAGGAAAGGGCCAGAGATAGGCCAATGAAACTGGAGATGCCCAGTTGCACCGGTTGTACTAGCTGCCACCCCCTCTCTAGTGAGGGAATGCATTTGCTGCTCTGATTGCAGGTGCCCTGTCAACTTTCTTTGAGTGAATTATTTCAATGCATACAGATATAGAGGGTTGTAAATAGAAACAGCTCTGCCTTCTCAGCCCACTGAACTTGATATGATCCCAGCATCTTGAAGGTCATTCTCAGTGTTCTGAGTCTGGATTACAAAAGAAAACAGAACAGGTACAAGTTGGGGGCACACTCAAGTTTTCAGAAGTGCCTGGGTGAAATTCAAGGACATTCGCAAGAGTTAAAGAAGCCAATGGTGCACTTGTTCAAGCACACACACAGGGGGAGGGGGGGAGGTTGGGATTATTTCTCCACATTAGCGGAAACACTGGACCTCTCCTGCCCAAGTCTACCTGATATCTTGTGTCCCATTTTCATCTCGCTGTGTTATAGTCCTGGCATTCAAATGCTCTTCAGAGGTGAATGGCAAAGATGAGAAGAGGATTGTGCGTCCATATATCTCCTCTGTAATGGCTGCCGGTCCATCCTCCTGGAAAGAAAATTCTGCAGTGAGGCTAAGGCATTGCTTCAACCTTGCATCTAAAATAGCTGGGAAGAAAACCTATATAGCTATCAGTACAGGATAGGCCTTGAATAGGAAAGAGGCCCTTCATCATCAGAGCCATTCAAATGGAACCTGTCCGGATAATGTTCCGGCATGAATTCTGACTAGATGAGCCCGGGTGCCCTCCTAGCTCTGAGATGCCACAAGTTTGCATTGTTTCTGGGCCTGAAACTGCTCAGTTCAATGTCGTCGCCACTAGCTCCATGGATAATTTGAGTTAATTAAATAAAACTTCAGCTCCTTTGTCACATCCAGACTGTTTGAAGTGTGTGGTAGCTATGTGTAGCTAGTAGTGACCATCAAACATGATGGGTATCAAATGTTTTGCTGATCCCAGAAAGTTCTGTGAGATGATGGTGGCCTAGGACATCTGTGACCCTGAGGACAGAAGAGTCAGCTCTGCATAGTAATCATGAGGCTCAGGACAAGTGGACTTGTCTGCTAAAGACCGTAGAGCACCCAGCCCTCCTTCCCTTTCCCTTGTCCATTCAAAAGAACTCTGAGTTAAGCTCTGTTGTAAAACTGTATGCGATGACCTTCGGGAGCTCACTTTCCTTCTTCAAACGTATGTCCTCTTTGGAGGTGGTTCTTCCCAGATCTAATAGTCTAATAAAATATTATGGCATGGCTGTTCCAATTTGGTACCCTCCCAAGAAGAGTAACAGTTTGTGCCAAGAACATGGCTTTTATTTCACTGTCCCGAATGGTGTGGCCTAGTGGAAAGATCCCAGAACTTTGAGTCATAGCCGAGTTTGTCTTAGTTCAAATGACCTTGGCAAAGTACTTGATCTCACTGCACCAGAGTCTATCATCTGGAAAATGGCAATACTGATTTTTCATGTGTAGGCGATCATGGCTTTCAGCACTCCCAGGGATAAAGATAAGAAGTGTCATCCCTAAGGTGAATGACAAGTGCGGGGGGTTGGGGAGTAGACCCTTCCTCTATCCTCCTGTTTTGGGGTGCATTAAAACAGAGTGAATCTGACTCTCACTGAGGCACAGACAACAGAGCCAGGAGCCCTGGATGACAGGGAGTAGTGTAGAGTTTCCAGACAGCTGTCACACTCCTACCTGTCTTCCATGAAGCGGGAGGCAGGAGTTGCAATTTGGTGGGGAGGAATGTGGTTCCTGTCTGGCATCTGCTCTTCCCCTAACCACGGCGAGATCCATCTCCCACATCTCCCCTCTCAGAGGCTGCAGTCAGAGAGAGCTTTGTATTGAGTATGCACCTTCGACAGTCTGGTAGATTTTTCTCGGTTGTATGGCCCAGCCTTTTACAGACCAGCCTGGTAGATTTTTCAAAAGGAGTTCCGAGGCGCATGAATCTATGATCACAACTCTCCTAAGAAGACATCTGCCCTACTGTGTGTCAGATACGCTTACAGTACCTTTAGGTCCTGACTCCATGGTCAGTCCTTTCCATTTGAGTCAACCCCTGGGAAAGTATATGAAATCCATTCACTAAAGTGAATTCTACAGTTAGTTTCAGTTGAGCCTCTGCCCTAGTAAAGCTTTGAAACTAGATGTGAAAGTGAGTGTGCTGAGTTGGTCATGATGTGCACCCTGGTGGGGCAGGTCAGGCTTTAGGTAGGGTATGATAGCTGTGGCCACTAAGGAGTGTGGAGATAGCATTCAAGGAAAGAATAGCCATGTATGCCTGGGCTTCATGGAGAACATGGCTAGGCCTAGGAGGGTAATCGGGAATTCATTTTGCCATGAGGACAAATACACAGCAAGAACAAAGGCATGGGGATAGAAACTTTCCATACACATGCAGAAACCTGCCACTGTGTCTTTGTCTGAAGTGAAGCATAGCATGCATGCAGAGGTCAGCAGGAGATGGGAGGTCAGGCCAGATGCCAGGGCCAGATGCTCTGAATGCCTTGGGAAAGGGTTCAGACTTCCATCACAAGGTGTTTAAGACACCTCCGAGAGTTCTGAACAGGGAGAAGTGCGATGAGATCAAACTGCATCCGAGAGGCCACCATGAGGCTCTGTCCCCAATATTCTTTAAGAATAACATTATGGGGTGGCAGGTGCAGAGAGGAACATAAATGCTGGAGCCGCAAAGGTAGACACCTGTCCTGTTTATGAGGACGGCTGCGCCCACAGGCACAGAGGTAAACCGATCCTCACAATCAAAGCTGTTGTTTCCAGGAGTCAGCTGGCCGCTCTCTGCGCTCCCTGCTTCCACAGGCGGGATTACAGGTCCCTAGAAGGGCTCGTTCACAGAAGCCCTGGTACCGCCCTGGTACCGCCCTGGTACCGCCCTGGTACCGCCCTGGTACCGCCCTGGTACCGCCCTGGTACCGCCCTGGTACCGCCCTGGCACTGCTAGAGTCTCTCTCTACTGCCATTCTCCTGGTTTCTTTAGAGTGAATGTTCCCTGGGGACCTGCCTGCTCTGGGGAGTTTGTATTCACTCGGAGAATAGGGTGTTAAACAGACTGGGGGAAATCTGCAGCTTCATCTTCAAATAATGAAGCTGTACACATTTCCTCTGCTAGACTGGCAGCCCTGCATGTCAGGAACTGCTGTACACATGTCTGCTCCCCAGTGTCTAGAATAAAGCCCGTTTACATAGCAGTCGTGGTAAAGTCACAGTTTATTGAGCTCTTACTTTGGGGCCAGTCTTTGTGCCTAGGAATCTTACGTGCAAATGGCTCTCTTCGAGGGCTTCTGAGCTATGTTACTCAAGGGATGCCACTCAGCCAGGCACACAGTCACACATCTGGAAAGTGAACAGGATTCGTATCTCTGAAGCTCCCCAACCCCAAAGATGTTCTTAGCCTCTCTATATTTTTCCATGCTATATTGGGATCTCCATTTCAGTTAAAGTAACATAAGTATAAGCTTTGCAGTAACTTGTTTCAAAATGTGGTTGCCTAACAGGCTTTTTTTTTTACAAGCACCTGTCAAAGATGAAGGCTAATAAGAACAGGAAGGACATCCCTGCGGTCTAGAAAGAAGGCTTTGCAGCAGCCAGTGATGGCCAAGGGTAGCGTAGGATCTTCATATAGTTGTGACCTTCACGTTCTCAGAAATGTCTCTGGTAGATACTCAGCCCTTCTTGAGTACCTCTCGAATTTTCGAGGCCACTTCTAGCACCACGGCTCTCGTTTATTATTATTGCATTCTTTTTGTGTTGGGTAGGGGGACTGCAAACTCATAAGAAGAGATCTGGAGCATGTGGGAATGCTAAAAATCTCTGTCAGTATTGTCTGTGAAGTCACCTGCCTTCGGGCCACCTTTACCCAAAGAGGAGTGGCTTCTTCACTCACAGGCTTCTAGAAACAAGAACTGTGCTGGCCTAGAAATGCCAGTCTTCTCGTGAGACATTGTGGATGAATAAAATGAGCAAGATCCTGATGGTTCAAGGCAAGAGGAATTCTCCATGGCACTGCCGATAGCATGGGAAGCCCTGAACTCTAGGCCACCAGCTCAAGAGGGTCAACATGTCACCAATACAGTCCCTCTGCAAGGGCTGAAGGTGACCATTTGGGGTACATGTTTTAGTTGAGCAAAGGGCCTGACATTTGCAGTCCTTTTGCTGGAGTTTACCAAATGTTTAAGGAAAGCTAAAAGGTTTGGGTCTGAGGATGAGCATTTAGATGCCAGACTGAGCAAATCATTTTCCTGTCAAATTTGCCTGGTCTTCTCCTCAGAGGTATTACACAGAGTCTAAAAGAACAATAAGCCGTGGCTCCAAATAGGGGAGAAAAGCTGAACAGGGCTTAGGCTGGGAGTAGAGCGACCCAAATACTGCTTGCCTTTAAATCTGCCGCTGCCCTGTGGCTGGGCCAGTCTCTGGGGAGCAGTGGCTGTAATTCTCCCAGCTCAGCTGAGATTCTGCCTCAGGATCACCTTTGGGAGAAATGGCTTTGATTGATTGTTCCACTGACTTTCTCGTGCCAACTCTGTTTGCCCAGCCAAGTCTGCCCTAAACGTGCTCTTTTCTGGACCCCAGCTTTAGCAGCCCCAAACTGGTAGAAATCAAGGTCTTTGCTATGTGCTGTACAGCCATTGGGTAGGAGAAAATATACACTACTGGGTGTCTTCCTAAGCCTTTGACTGCCCTCAAAGCAGAAGGTTATTACAAGTCACCATTTCCTCATCCATCCTACCTATCTCACTACAGCTCTGTCTTCTCCTTGGTCCCTCTAACCCTCCACTCACCCTTCCCCGTGTTTGAGTCACACTAAGTTATAACCTTGACGTGACACCCAATTGTGACTTTGCGACAATGGGTCACTGTGTTTGCCCCTCCGTTCTCCCATTCACCCCGTATTCATTTAGTAAATCCTACGAGGCACATGTCGTCTCTGTTGAAGGTGAACAGATGCCTAGTTTGTGCTGTGTTCCCATCACACAGAGCACATCCTCCAGAAGTCTTTGCTAAGCCAGGAGATGCCTCGCTCTGAAGCAAATTTCTCTTGGTTCTTGGAACCTCAGGCACTACAGAGTAAGAAGCCTATCTTAGTTCTTCTCTTAGTGAGGGCACACAGCTATGACTCTGGGTACGTGGCTCCGTGATCATTTTAGTGGACAAACCAAGCTATAGTTAACTCTGAAGAAGCCCAAACACCAGCATCATGCATCATGAGCTGTGGGTGTTCATTCATTTCTTTTTCAGTATGTTTTGTACCTTCTTCAGGTTTGGGGCTCTGTGCTGAGAGGTGGAGCCCCAGACACATATGCACACACCTCAAGGAAACCATGGGACTAGATGGTGAGTTGAGATCAGAATGAGTGGACCAGTAAAGAGGATCTCAGGGTGAGGCAATGCCAGACAGAGAAGGCTGCCAAAAGAAGCTGGTATTTGAGCTCGGCCTTAGATCCGGTCTCTTTCCCCCTGAGTAAAAGCGTGCAGCGAGGAAGCTGAACTTTATCCAGACAACATCAGTAATTGGCAAAGTGAGACAAGGTAAACCTTATTACTGGGGACAGATTTCCTCCTTCCTACCATTGCTTCCTCCTGAATGAAAAACAGTTCCACTGTCTTGTAACTTGTAACAGACTGTTACATGGAGTTCTAGATCCTTCAGCTCCTTGGCCCCCAGTGCACACGGATATCTACCATGTAAAAGCCATTCTTTCTCTTCCTTGTTTTGGGAAGATGTGGAGCATACAAAGGCCTCCTTGGCCACCCATGTGTTTCTAGAAGATGGAGATCTGAAGGCAGCTGCCTGACTCCATCAGCGAGAGGAGGCTAGCAAGGCAGATTAGTCATTCACATCATTTTATGTTGAGTCAACATCTATTTTTAGGTATAGAACTCATCACGGGACCTAGTGTCCCTGTCACAGAAAGGTGGAATGTGCCGTGAGTAAGGGGTCGGCTCATCCTTCAGCTTCTCTCTGTACTCATTTTCTTTGCCTGAAGAGCTCATAAATAAAGCCCACTTTGCTGTTCAAGGTTTAGCTCTTAATGTCAAAGGTCTGGTTTAGGATGACATTTGTTGTGGGGCCGTGCTTCTATGTACACACATAATCACACACACACACAATCACACACACACATACATCACACACATGCACACGCTCGCACTCTCGCTGTAATGGATTTAGCAGTTCTCCTGAATCTGTTATATAGATTAAATGAAACTGCCAGCTGAAAGTGTGAAGGCATATAGGTCCCTTCCTGTCCACCGTTGTCAGATGTACTCTGAAATGAGTGTTTTCATCATCTATTCTGAGCCCTATCCGCCCCAGAAATAGCTTTAGCAGGAAAGTGCTTTTGTTAGACTAGCTGTAAATTATATTTCAAATGTCTGATGTTGTTTTCTTAAAAAAATAAATAAATAAGTAAATGAAAGTCTAAAATTAATGACTGCTGGGGTTTGCTTTGCTTATGTGTACTGCTAAAGATTTGGCTTCTTGCAGATGGAATTTCAGATCTGTTTACACTTCTGTGTTAGCTTTTTGGGGAGGAAAAAAAGCAGTTGAGAGATCTGGGAGAACAAATTTACAAAGTCAAACTTATTATAACCACTGGTGAGGCTCTTTTCCCGCCCACTGCCCTTCCCCTCCCTCTCATCCACTGTGCCCCCGTTTTTTTGTCTGTTGTAGTTTTATCTGCCCTGCTTCAAAGTTCGAGGCAACTGCTCCTTCCAGAGGTGACAAGGTCACAGTCCTTGCAGAGGTGACAAGGTCACATATCGGGTTTAACAAGCAGATGTTCACTCAAGCCCCATTGCACCAGCACTTTGTCATTTTGTCATTCAGCGAGACCTCGTGGGGACAGATTGAAGCGCACAAAGGATGGGACATAAAAAAAAAAATCCTTACAGAGAACCGGATCACTTTTATGCTTTGGATAAGGGAATGGGGGCAGGGAGGAGGGAATGGAAAGAAATGTGCAGAGCAGAATTTCATGGGCTTTTTTTTTCTTTTTGGTTTATTCAGAGATTATTATGTGTTGGATGCAGTAAATCATCTATACTCCCACATCCAGGAGGTAAATCTTCAGAACTTCACGCGTGGGTAGTACTGCATCTAACAGCTGCCATACAGGAGCTGTTTGTTCCACACTTACAGACCCTTATCTGTGCATTTGTTTTAAGTTCTGTTGACAAGTCTCCCCTGGTTCATCTCCTGTCGTTCTCCTGTTACTGTCCCTATGCGAGAGCCGTGGGTCCTAAGGACAGATGAGGGACTGCCACCTCAGTTGCTTCTTCGGTCTCCACTCTAGGGATGAACGCCCCTGATGCATATTGCACCTCTCGCCTTCTCCTAGGTGTCGTATGCCCGTCCGAGCTCGGCCTCAATTAGGGATGCTAACCTGTACGTTAGTGGCCTTCCCAAGACTATGACCCAGAAGGAACTGGAGCAGCTTTTCTCGCAATACGGTCGCATCATCACCTCGCGCATCCTGGTTGATCAAGTCACAGGTTACGTGTTTCTTTGTAATTGCTTCCCCTACGTTATCTTTGCCATGTTACCCACAGAAGCAGGTTCATGGATGTTGAAGGTGAGGGGGTGGACCCTGAACAGGCAGTTTCATGGCCCTTGCACATGGACTACCTAAATTTAAAAGGGGCCATCCTGAGACACCAGAGTCTCCACCATGGAAGACAGCTGAACTACTTGGTAGGGTCATAAATGAAGATTTGGGTTTCAAGTTAAGAATGGGGTTCTCTGGCCTTCAAAGTCCTTCAGCCTTCAGCCAGTGTGTAAAGCTGTACATACAGCTCTAGACCCAGATCACAGTAGAGTTAGAAGAAGCTGCTTTAGTCTACACATTGCTAGTCATCCAAAGTAGGAGGTCCAATTTTAAGCCAGCAGTGCATGTGTATGATCCCAGTTTATGATGCTAGGGTACTTTGTCCATAAGAAAGAAACCCAGCCAGCATCTCTCAGCCTTTAAGAAGGAGATGTAAGGTAGCTTGGGCTGTACTATCAGTGACAGTGTCTTTGGCGTTTTCCTGATTTGATCCCATTTTGAAATGTCTCCCCTGAGAGTAGAGTAAACACGCATGTTTACCGTTTGATTCATGCGGCCATTTCCCAGGGGTGTTGACTCCATCTCAGACACTGTGCAGGGAGACACTCCGGACCAAGGATAAAGAACCTGCCCTCACATGAGTCCAATGTAACAGATACTTGCTAGGGACTCTCCAGTCCCCTGAGAGCTCAGAAGAAGGTATACTGTGCCTTGTGGTGATTATTGGAAAGGCTCCATGGTAGGGGCAATTTTGGAACAGAGCTTTGGAGAGTGATTCAGTTTCCGTGGGGGAGGGGGAACGGAAGGGATAGATAGAACAGTCTAGATGCAGAGGACAGTATATTCCAAGGTTTGGTGTTAAGAAAGAATACAGCCTGTTCAATCCAGGTCAGGGTGGCCAGTGTTAGGTTTAGTAGGAGATATGAGACCAGATTGCCAAAGGCAATAATTGGTACCTGAAAAGTCTGGATTTTATGTGCCTGTAGCAAAGATGCAGGGAAGAGTAATTTGTAGGCTTTATTTGATTCTGTTTAAGACAACAAAGACTAAGTGGCCAGCATAAAGTACATCAGTCAAAGGGATCCAAGGAAGCACAGAGTATGTTCCTAAAGGGTGCAGTGTGTGTTCAGAGGTTGCTTTTCCAGTAAACGACAGTTCCGGGTATGAGGCAGGGCAGGCACTTTGCAGAACTAGACAGTGTTGGGTGGTCAGTTAAAGTAACTAAAGGTAGGTGGGGACTGGGCAGGACAGTACAGAGGCCTAGAGGGAGACACTCCGTATGTCCTGGGGGTTGGCGACATAGGCGCAGAGCTATGCTGGTAGAAGTGCGCACAGACACCTTTTGGTGAGTGACAGAGATTCAAGGAGCTGGCCTCACAGGTGGATCGAGTCACCACAAAACATCTACAGGGCACCTCCCAGGGATACCTACCAACCATTTGTGCGCTCTTTACAGAATCTCTTTCTCCTTCCCCAGGAGTCTCCAGAGGGGTGGGATTCATTCGCTTTGATAAGAGGATCGAGGCAGAAGAAGCCATCAAAGGGCTGAATGGCCAGAAGCCCAGCGGTGCTACAGAACCGATTACTGTGAAGTTTGCCAACAACCCCAGCCAGAAGTCCAGCCAGGCCCTGCTCTCCCAGCTCTACCAGTCCCCTAACCGGCGCTACCCTGGCCCTCTCCACCACCAGGCTCAAAGGTTCAGGTAGGCATGCCTGCTACTCACTACAGCGTCACCGGTATGGAATGGCGCATGGCCAGAAAACACGTGGCTCTGAAGGACAGAACAAGGCAAACAGCCTCTGCCCCACCCAAGCCATCACTATGGGACACTCCCCAGAGCATCATTTGCCACTCCTACAAAATACAAGAGGACCGTTCACTCCTCCCAGCCCTCTCCCAGCTTGTCACTCTGACTATTGGTTAAACTTGGGATTCATTAGTAGAGGTCTCTGTATTTAGCCAGACAGAAGGATCAGTTTCAATGGAGCTATTCCCTGAGATGTCGCCATGTGCAGCCGCTCAGAGTTAAGGCAGGGTAGACTGGCCAGGAGTGCTTGTCCTTGCCTCTTCTCCTAGGTGACTGCCCAAATCCAGGGGAGGAGAGACCCTCTTTAGTATTAATTTAACTCCCTTAAGTTCCATACTCTGGGAAGATAAAAAGGAGGATTCATCTATACCTTACCATTGTTATCTTTGAGTACCCAACCCCCAGAAAGTCCCTGGTACAATGGACAGTTCCCTGGGGGACATTCCTGAGAGGTGGGTTTTTCCCAGGAAAGCAGCTGGACTTTAACCAGCCTGTGTTGTGCAGGGAGAAGCATGATCTTGACCTCCCTTTAGTAAACCCTAAGCGAATACCGTATTCTACCCGTGTACCCACTTCCCTTTAATGAAAAGGTTTTCTTCCTTGTCAAACCTCACACAAGAAAATAGGGAGTCCTCTCTGTGATAGTAACCATGCACCTGGCCACAGTGGGGGAAAAAATTGGTCTCTTCATGTATCCTCCTATGGCCCACGACTCTGAAATGGTTAATGATTTCAAGAAGGGTCCGAGCCGTCTAATTTCTGTTTTGTGTGAAAGCCCATGTAGTATTTATGTAAAAAGCCTTTCCAGCAGGCTTCTAATGGTGGAAACTATGGTTACTGCTGCCCCATGGTGTGAATAGCTTGTTCCCAAGTAAGGCAGTGTGTCTGAGGAAGATGACAATATAATGCCATTTTCCTGGGAGGTATGGCTTTGGGGCAGTACGTAGTAAGCCACTTTTTGTTTCCAATCTTAGCTCGCAAAAACTCCCTGCCTTCCAGATTGTGGGTGTGGCCAGATACAGTGACAGCAGCTAGACTAACAGAAAAGATCGGTCCGTTTGTGTAGTCCGTGGTCATGTGTGGTCAACCAGGAACAGAGAGACCTTTGCTTACAAGTTTAGTTGTAATAAAAAGTAAGCAATTTAAGAACACCCCCCCGCCCCTTTTTAACCCTTTCACAGACAGCATAAAAGTAAATCCACACAAGTGTTCTGAGAGATTGCGGGGAGGGGACTGAATTAATTCAGACCTTGAAAGAAAACGGAATTCATTCAACACTTGCTTTAGAGCCTAGAACTGACCTGGACATGAATTAGTTACAGTCGGAAGACAGGAAAGAGAGAACCACCAGAAGCTAGTCTCCTGAGCAGTGGGGAAGTTGTCGAGCTTTTCTTCTGTGAAAATGGAGCATTCTTATTAATAGTTCCATTGAGTGATCTTGCCATCTGTGAGGCATTAACCCAGAGACCCTCCTTCTCTTTGCAGGCTGGACAATTTGCTTAATATGGCCTATGGCGTAAAGAGGTAATTAAAACTCCACAGATTGCCAGATGTCCGTATTGGCACAGACTGGGGCTAGAATTTTTTTTTTAATTCACTAACTTTACTTTTTTTTTTTTAATTCTTCCTTTTTCTTCCACCAGCATGTCAAATTCTTAATTTTAATTTTGGACCTCGGTTAATTTTGTTTCTTTTAGGGCACACAAAATGTATTTGTGTGTTTTACCCTTTCTTTCTTTCTTTCTTTCTTTCTTTCTTTCTTTCTTTCTTTCTTTCTTTCTTTCTTTTTGCAGGTGGGCTTTCCCTATGGTTCAGGTGCCACAGCTACCAAGCCCTGGGTCATCTGATCTAGTCCTGAGTGGCTTCCCTTGAAGAGAAAGCCCTGACTTTTCTGGCTGATTTTACAAACTTGCTGAGCACCTGTTTTGCATTTCTGATGCCAGGATTCAGTTTAAGAGGGCAGATCCCAGAAAATCAAAATTAGAACATTTGCTAATCGTGACTGAAAATCTAGTATTTTTCAGGGGGAAAAATAACTTTTTGCACTACAAGCCCTAGCCCCACCCCCACCCCCACCTCAGGGTGCGTTGTAAGACGCATCCTGAGGTGAGTGTATTGAGTGTATCTGTGCGCACCTCAACCAGGGATTTCTGTTTCTACAGGTTTTAGCCATTATTATAAGTCTTCGCTCAGGTATATGTGGGAGGGGGCGGAATTTGAGGTTTCCTTCATTTAAAGCCTTTTTATGGGGCAGGGGACTCAAACAGGGTCAAGGGTTTGAGATTTTCTGAATGTAATCACAAGGTTTCCCAGACCCAACCTAAAATCAGAGTCTTAGAAGTTAGGTGTGTTATGTCAGTGTATCCATGAGGTCCCTAAATGTGACCTGCTAGACTCCACTGCACTGCCGGAGACATAGCATCTTCATCTTCTTTCTCAATAGAGATGCAAACCCTCATAGCCCTTCACTAGCTGAGGGAAAGAGAGGTCGGCTTTCATAGCCCACAGCACACTCTCTACTTGATGCAGGTTATGCATGGTAAGTACCCTGACTCTGGAAACGAGCGCATAGCCGAGGGAGTTGGTGGACTGCAGACTTCGCTAGCAGGGTACCAGCCTCTTGAATCCCAGTCCCAGCACCAGTGAGGCTGACTGTAACTTAGCTCCACGTGTCTTTCACACTGCTTGCCTAGTCCTGGGCATTCTGCATCTTTTGCAGCTCTAGCCCAAACTTTACTGGGTTAGTATCAAATGCTATGAGCAAAGGTGATGTCTATAACACACTTGAGTCTAGGAAAGACTGAGCTGTGGTCCATGCGTTGCCCCATCAGCCAGTGCCCCACCCGGCCCAGTGTAACCCAATCCAGGCATAGCCAGCACTATTTGATAACAAGATTTTCCTTTTTACTGAGTCCAGATTTGGGTGTAGCCTCCATCCTACCTTGAGTGGCAATCCTACATAAAACCCTTTTCCTAGCTCTGACGTTGGCCTTTTAATATGTACTTAGTTGCTTTCTGTGTACAAACTGAAAGGGATCAGAGGTTCGCAGCTGAAGGGGAAATTGTTTCTAAGTCAGTGCTTAGAAATAGTACAAGTAATAATTAAGCCATTTTACCCCTTTAAGGATCTGTACCATGAATGTTTTTGCTTTTGTTTTATTGTTATTTTTTAAGCAAAAGAGAACCTTGCTTTGATGAATAATAGCAAAAATTACATCTACTGAGTTGTTATGCTTAGCATATCTTTAACAGCTATATGATTATCTAAATTCTAGCTAAATATGAAATTTTAATAAGACGTCTAAACCTCCAATACTTACTTTTTAGGACAGTCATAACTTCTACTTTGTTTCATACTCCTGTCTATTTTGGACTTCCTCTTCTCCAATTTTCTTCCCTCACCCCTCAAAAACAAAATAATCAACCAAAAGAAAAGCAATCCGGTCATCAATGAATAGGTCAAAACTCCCTATATAAGTTCAGTATGAAATAAAACATTGCCAGTACTGTTCTGCCATAGACTCTGGTATCTTAACTGTTTCTTCCATCACAAATGCCACATGGGTTTATTTTATCAGTGAATAAAATCTGAAGAGTTATTTTTTTCCTCTTCAGGATTACACAGAAATTGAATTTTCTAACCTAATACAACAATTATTGCACCAAGGCTTTTCTACTGTATAGCAATTCAAAATTTATCACTACGCAAACCACCTAAGGACTTTTCCAGTGGTGCTCAGCGATGGATTTGAGATGATAGGGTATCAAGGAGTAGCATATGTGTTCTTACCGCTCCAGTTCTGTGGGAGAACCCTTATGGATAGATGCTAAATGGAACACGAGCCACTCATCCGGTTAATGACAAGATACATCCTCGTGTGTCTACAACCTCAGTGACACCAAGAGGCACTGTGATGATGGTGCGGTTGAGCGCTGTTACAATCATCCAGTAGTCTGCCTAAAAAATAAGAGTAAAACTTTCCAAGCCTTGACATCCACCAGATTGTCACTCCCGCAACCAATAAACATGTGGGGTTTTTCCCCCCTATGGGCCGCTGTGCCTTTGAGAGCCCATATGCACTCCACTGAATGAATAAACCCACAGTAGAATGGATGAAACAGCGTGTCTTCCCTGAGAACCCATGGTCTATGGTGGGGTAGGTTCAGGGTGGGACAATGTCTGAACATTTACTGTGTTAGAACTGTTTAAAGCCTTGATCTGGGGGTCTCTCGTGACTTCTAGATAACTTGACCATTCTCTTAGCGTGTACATGCCTTAGCTGTCCAGCCACCCCATCAGAAGAAATATCACAGATGTTAGTTTTGCATTTTGGTTTTGAATCCTGAAGACTCTCCTGCAAACACTCACTCAGCCCTTTGCCCCGTGTCTGTGTCTGTGCATCTGTGTGTCATCCATGGTCAGACTGATGTCTGGACCAGTCCCCCCTTCTGCTTGTCCCCCCAGGTTCTCCCCTATCACTATTGACGGGATGACAAGCCTTGTGGGAATGAACATCCCTGGTCACACAGGAACAGGCTGGTGCATCTTCGTCTATAACCTGTCCCCTGATTCTGATGAGAGCGTCCTCTGGCAGCTCTTTGGCCCCTTTGGCGCAGTGAACAACGTCAAGGTCATCCGTGACTTCAACACCAACAAGTGCAAGGGATTCGGCTTTGTCACCATGACCAACTACGATGAGGCAGCCATGGCCATCGCCAGCCTCAATGGTTATCGCCTGGGAGACAGAGTGTTGCAAGTTTCCTTTAAAACCAACAAGGCCCACAAGTCCTGAATTTCTTGCCCTTATTAAAATATATATATAAATATATACGAACAAAACATACGCGTGCACACATACACAAAAGAGAGACAAACTTTCCAAGGCTTATATTCAACCATGGACTTTATAAGCCCGTGTTGCCTAAGTATTAAAACATTGGATTATCCTGAGGTGTACCAGGAAAGGATTTTATAATGCTTAGAAAAAAAGAAAAAAAACAAAAAAAATACCTTTGATGCATTGAATGTTCTTTCATAGCTGTCGTTGTTGAATATAATACACATAGCTAGCGATGTGCAGGGATTTTTACCCAGCCAGCTAACTTTACCACCTTCCTTGAAGGTGGGTCTTTTTAAGATGACCATTCGCTCATTTGAAGAAGAAAAACAAAAAACACAAAAAAATAATAAACAATTTTTACAAAGTAATGGGATTCAAAGGAAGAAAAAAAAGATTTTTCTTTTTTGTCAAAATGTTGACCCAATCAGATTGGTTAAAAACCCCCACACAAATTAAAGAGGAATAATAAAAATTGCAAAAATGAAAAAACTTTTGCAAATTTTTTTATTTTTCCTTTTTTCTTTTATATCATGTGAACTAAAACAGTCTTCTGTTAGGGGATGGGGAAAGGGGTACCTGATGACATTAACAATTTAATACCATTAACGTTGTTGCCAAAGAGGTGGTCTCTTTGCTGAAAATGGGTTTCAAGAAAAATCTATTTTTATAAAATATAAAGAATTTTTACAAGAGAATCTGGATTTGAGAAAAAAATATTTTGACTGGCTAATTTAGGGGAAATTGACAACTTTGTCGCGTTCATACTGCACTGGTAACTTTTTAGAGATCAAGATGTGTGTTTTAAACTGGATTCGTAGACTGTTTTTTGAAGGATGGGCTATAAACAGATGATCTTCATATCTTTTCATAGCATGTAATAATAAAAAATATTAATTGCTAGGGGAAGGAGTGTTCATTCTACCCAGGGTACCACAGTTCCCCACAGTCAAAACCCAAAAGCAAGGAGATGAGTTGAAAGACAGTTTTTCTTTAAGTCATCAGTATGGGATGTCAGCAGAACAAAAATTAAAAAGATTCATTTTCCTTTTAATCTAAAACTTCCTTAGTTTGAGCAGTAGGTGCTACAAAATGATTTACATATCTTAGTATCATAGTTAAATGTAAACGTGTTTAGGAGAGGAAACAAAAGATACATTTGCTTTACATTCATTAAGCAATTTTCAAATTCACTTTGTAGCCCATGCTGATAAAATTGGGCTGTGTGGGTACATTTGAAACACTGTTTATGTTGCTTGAAACACTTATTTATTTAATTGCAGATGTGATGATGCCTATGGCCAAGATCAAATATAGCTAGACTGGCTAGACTACTTATTTGTTTACTTAAACTTTGGGAAGAAGCATATTATTGTGTCATTCTGTTGTGTGTGTATGTGTATATATAATATAAATATATATATATATAAAGTTATTTTTTCTTTGGTTAATTTATTATAAGTTGTAACACTTGGCTAGTTTTGTTTGTATATGTCTTAAAATGTTTTCTTATGATATTTAAGTGACAGTTAAAGAGGTATCAAGGTAACTTGTGTAGAACTATTGTTTGATATATTGTCATGTTTGTTGTGAATATTTTTTCTTACTGCACAGTAGAAAAATTAAAAAAAAAAAACTGGGTCTTTATTTTAATGTAATTCAGATTGGGGAAACCTAAACAGAGCTAAGGGAACAAAACGGCTGTGGGAGTGAGCTCCCACGTCCAGTGCACTGATCAGTTTAGTACGTTTGTGCTTTGTACGGTTATATATTTAAAACAAAAATGAAACAAAAAAATCCAAGAGTTGATGCTCTTCCCTGGGTAATAGAAACAGTTACTCGCTATGCATAATCTAGTTGATAGTAAAATTTGCTATTGCTTTTCTTGTCTTGTTACATAAAATCTTTTCAATACAAGTTTAGTCTTAATGGTAATAAAACGTTATGGTTATTTATAACTTGTGCTTATTTTGTGCATTTTTTCCCATGCTGAACCCACTAAGCGCATGTAGACAGGACTGTTGTTTGCACACTGAAGAGGCAAACTTTGTAGTAGTCGTCGTAGTGGTAGACAGATAACAAAAACCAAGGCTGCATCATAGACTACTCCTTTAAATTTTTTTTCGATTTTTTTTCCTCTTTTCGGTTTTTGGAGAAAATAAATAAATAACACCAGATTTCAGTTCAGAGAACACTCGTTCAACATTCAGGGAAATCTTTTTACGTCACCTGCTATGAATGAATGCAGTTTGCTGGCAAAGTTCTGATGCATTTGCTAAGCATTCATGGGAAAGGCACGCCAAAAATCTCTTCTCTATGATGTGTTCAATCTGGGGGAAAAAAAAGGAAAAAAAATCTTAGGACCAGGCAGTTGTATACTTTAGTTACAAATGGATGACTTCATGTTAATCTTGCTAGTTTAGATGATTTCTGAGGGAAAGTATTGTAAATGTTTTTTTCATAATCTTGTTGTGTTTGAATTATTTGTACTTTATCTGTCCAGACAATAAATGAAAGTGTGTAGAATGAATCTGAGCTTCCCAAATTTTTAAATGTGTTTATTCAAACGTTTTTCTATAGTATATGCAGAGTTCCCTGATATTCGCTCATTAAATAAAAAAAAAAAAAGAAAACTGTAAAGTTCTGTTTTGCAACTCAGCCCAGTCTCTCAAAGCTTACTGAGTCTTTAGAAGTCCATGCATTAGCTCCATGCCATTTAAAGTGTGGTCCCCAAGAAGCATTACCCTTGTCACCTGAGAGCCTGACAGAAACGCGGAATCTCGGGCTGAAGACACAGTTACACGGAGCCGGATGCCAGGATGAATCGCAGGTCCTTTAAAGTTTGAGGCACACTGTACTAGTTGGTGAGCCAGATTTGGCATTTTATGTGGCATTACGACACATTGCAATCTGTTATTTATAAGAATACCCTTGGCTTGATCAGAGGACAAAGGTCACCATTTGCAAAGCATCCATTAGCCATCAGGCACACCATGTAGGGACTGCTGCATTCTCTCACTTGATCCACCCAGCACTCAGTGAAGAGTAGATGGCATCATCCTCTCTCATGGGTGGTGCAGACAAGGCTCCTTGAAACTGAGTAACCTGGAAAAGTCAGCAAGTCTCCAGGAGGTCTGAATTGTGTCAGGTCTGCTTCTCTCTCCCTGTCCATCAGGTTGAGTGCTGTATTAAGGAAGCAGACCGTTCGTTCTGAAAGCTGACAACCAAACAAAGAAGATCATCTTTTTATTATTGAACTTACTCTTGTTTAGAAGTAGGAGTGACCTGACTTTCTCTTTGATAAGGAACCCCACACAAAGACATGCTTGCACGGTGTAAAAAGAACATGATTTAGCCACAGCCTATGAGTACGAAAAGTGCCTACCTTATCATGAAGTCACATTAGTAGGACTCGAATAAAAATTTCTGGATGGAATCATCATCTGGTCAGTGTGTGATATTGAGCCAAGGGGTTAAGTAATATTTTGATTCGACTTTAGAGAGTGAGCTTTGTACCTGTTTCCAAATGTGGTCGCTCCTTGATGATCTACAGTCTATCTTTCATCTCCGTTCACTCACTAATTGAAAATTCATAATACCCGATAAAACATCACCATCCATAAACTGGCACTTCAAGGGAAAAAAATGCCCCCACCGATCCAGATGAATGGACAGTCCAATTCTCTTCCATTTCTCATTAACCCCTTTTTATTAGTATATTAAATTACCACTTCAGTTGGGATAATTAAATTCAGGGAATAGAATGGGATTTAATTAACCACACTAAATATTAAACCTCTAAGTCAGTCTGCACCTCAAGAGTTGAACTCGAAAGGTCCCTTTGGTTTTCTCTAAATACAAACCCTGTGTTTCATTTGTAAAGGAAAATGAACATTCAAACAAGTAGCTTCCCCCAGAAATAACACAGCTTCACAAACATGTTTGTAGGGTCTAAAAGCTTTGCAATTAGCCCTGTGATAGTTGCCACTCAGTGGGAGTCATGCTGGTGCTGAAATATGGAAAGTTGTTATAATGTGTCTCATTCACGTCGTTCATTCCTGCCCCCAATAATACATCTATGCAGAAAGTTTCACAAATAGATGTAGATCTTTAAAGAGGTTCTGAACACGTCCGTAAAAGGACATTCCACACGCACACTCTTCCCAACATAGGCACAATGTGTCTGCTTAATGTGGAATAAGAAAAAACTCGCTTTATTGCAGCTGTCCATCCATTACCTTAAATCTCCAGGCAAATATAGTTTCCGAGGGTGTTCGTAGGGAACTCAAGAAAATCACAAGAATTCAGAGAGATTATTAAATTTCTTTGAGGTCCAGGGTACATTATATTTTGCTAGAATGAAAAATTGCATGTCACAGAAGGCTGACAGCATTTACTTAGTGTTATTTCTATTGAGGAAATAAGGAGAGTGTAGTGTGTGTGTGTGTGTGTGTGTGTGTGTGTGTGTGTGTGTGTGTTCTGTGTCTATAGTCATACCACATGAGCACTACTCGAATCAAAATATTACTTAACCCCTTGGCTCAAGATCACACTGACCAGATGATGATTCCATCCAGAAATTTTTATTCGAGTCCTGCTTAAATTTTTTTTTCAAAATCAATTGTTGTTCATTTATAAATGTAATATTCAACTGCCCCAAAAAACAACATTCAAAGTCTTGTGGGGCTGATACTCCTTATATTTCCTAATTTGGCTCAGAGTCGCCTTTGTAGTAGATGCTTCGAGAAGCCTCCACTCCTCTGAGCTGCTCTGCAGGCACTGCACACTCATTTCTCCATGGGTGCACACACTCAAGCAGATAGAGGCAACTCATTTGTTTCTCAGTGCATGCATACGTGAAACCAGGTAGAGGCAATGTACATTCAGTTCTTAATGGATGCACATACGAGCCAGTAGAGACAATATGCGTGTCATTTCTTAGTGGACACACATGTGAGCAGGTAGAGGCAATGTACATTTGTTTTTTTAGTGGACAAACACATGCAGCAGGTAGAAGCAAGCTTGTGCACAACTAAGTAAGAACCTTTATTTTTTTTCAAATGTGAATTCAAAAACCATGCCTGGCAGACAGAAGAACTGTGTTTTCTAAATGGAAGTCATTAATTTGAGGCCATCCTGCCTGACTTTCTCCCCCAGCCTTAAAGAGACCTCAAGAACACTCTGTATAGTAAATACCCTCCACCCTCCAGTGCCTTTGTTCTACCTGATGAGAGGAATAATAAAAGGAAATTACACTTTATTTCCGTGAGCTAAAAGCAAGTTTAATATTGTCCAAAAATGACTCGTACCATTTCTTTATCTTATTAGCTTCTTGGCATATTAGGTAATAAGATAATTTCTCATGGTGCAGTATTTATGTAAGAATCGTATTTCTCTGTGTGTAGATCCCTTACCGAAGTGTCTGTTAACGGGAGAGGATGATGCATAATCGGCACTTAAGATTAAAATAGATCTGAGAGCACCAAAGTGTTCCTTCAGTTAAAGGAACAGTGCTGCTCCAGACTCATCTTTTTTGTTTCTGCCACGGGATGAAAAGTGGCTTAAAATCACCCGACCCCCAAATGAATTACCAGAGGACTTTCTCTGCAAGTTCAGCTTGATCTACTGGGGGTTCTAATGCAAGGTGGGTTCACATGACTCACCAGTATGCCTTATAATTAGTTCAGACTCTCTCCAGAAAAGCCCTCCAGGTGTAAGCAGTTGTCCCGCAGCAAACATTTGGGGACAGGACCAGTCTGTTGAAAGCCTCTGCTGTTCTAACAACTAACATGTGTGTTCTAGTGAAGGGCATCGTTGTCTCTTTTACATTGAACAAGAAGACTTGGAGAGACTATGTATCTTGTGCAAGTGGTAGCAAAGCAAGAACTCAAACCTGGGTCTTTCTACACCCTGATACCCCATTATACCACGCTTGGTTCTGAGCCAATTGCCAATTGGCCCTCCCTTCGGTAGAAAGTAACGATGAGTTCAGTTATGTAAGGAGCAAGGGAAATCCCATTAATGCACTGTGCCTGGAGTTACACCCCTTCTCAGGCCTTTATTAGAAAAATGGATCCCATAACAAGGCTTTACAGACAAATTGCTAATGAAAACCTGACAGTGATATTTTTGAAGCGCTGTTGTTCAACGGTGATTTAAAAATAAATTTGGATTATTGGCAAGCCTGTGTTAATTACCGAAAGTTATTGAGATAAGAAGCCATTGAGGATGGAAGTGGAATGCAAGACCACTGCTGCGTCCTCCGTACACAGTAGC
>NC_022016.1:77509967-77510564 GCF_000317375.1 Microtus ochrogaster | reverse complement strand
CACATGCCACACAGAACTCCGTACACAGTAGCGCACATGCCACACAGAAAAAAAGAAGGGACCCGCTCCTTTGTGCCCTTTTGTTAGAGCCTGAATCCCACTCGGGATTCTTAGTTGCTTCCCTCTTTTGGAAGGTTGCATGGTACTTTGGAGAACTATGAAAACTTGTCCCGAGGGAGATGGCTTTCAGGTGAGATGCAGATTAGCCTTTTGCTCAGCTTTAGCAGCACCATGCAGTTGTTGGCTCTGTAAGGATGTGGTGTTAATCTTTTCATCACTCTGACTTGACAGGAACAGCTTCTGTGAAGGAAAGATTCACTTTAGCTCATAGTTTTAGAGATTTCAATCACAGTCCTTATCTCCTGTTGTGTTAGGTCCACGGTGGAACAAAACTTCATGGTGGTAGGAGCATGTGGAGGGGGAGGATGTTCATTTCACAGAAATCACCGTGAAGCCAGAAAGGGTCAGGGCAAGATGCATCCTTCAAAAACATATCCTAGCACCTGCTTCCTCCAACTAGGCCCCACCTTCCACACCTCAAACTTTGTATCTATCAAGAGATGAATCTATTGACTAGATCATAATATAATCTTCACC
>NC_022016.1:77483010-77509396 GCF_000317375.1 Microtus ochrogaster | reverse complement strand
AACCACATGTGGGCTCACAACCATCTGTAATGAGGTCTGGTGCCCTCTTCTGGCCTGCAGGCATACACACAGGCAGAATATTGTATACATAATAAGTAAATATTTAAAAAATGTATTAATCTCAGGCTTTTACATGTGTGCATTATACCTATACATGCATACACTCAGACATGAAAACATGTATACATATGTGCATTCACGCCACACAGAAACACATTAAAAATTACGGTCAAGCATAATGAAGTAGTTCGGAAGTTGTCAGAACCAGGGTAAATGAGGCCAAGAAGAGCTTTACACTAAGCCAACAACTAATGTTCTTTTTCTTTTTTTTTTTAAATAATTTTATTTAACTTCAAATCCATTTAATCAATATGATCTTTTCTCACATTTGGTAATGTTTTCTCTCAGGAGCTTCCTCTTCCACTTTGTAATCTAGTTTCAATATCACCTACCCTATAACCCTTGTAACTTTATGTTTATATATATATATATATTTGAACCTCAAATGTGAACAATCCAAGTTCTTAGTCACAAGGTCTATACTCATCTAGAGATGTATCTACACAAGGTGTGTGTGGTGGTTTGAAAGAGAATGGTCCCTAAGGCTCTTACATTTGAATGCATGGTCCCCATTTGGTGGAACTGTTTGAGAAGGATTAGGAGGTGTGGCCTTGTTGGAAGAGGTATGTCATGGAAGCATGTTTTGAGGTTTCAAAAGCCCGTACATTTAGCTCTCTCCACCTCCTACTTGTTATTAAGGGTGTAAACTCTCAGCTACTGTGCCAGCTTTGTCTAAATCATTTTGATGGGTGGTTGTTTCTGTGAGGTTGGCAATTTAGGGAGGACACAAATTGTCTTGGATTTTGATGTTTTGTTTTTGTTCTGGGATTTGCCCATCTGGAATTAGATCATTGGTTAAGACTTGTTACTGTTATTATTGTTGCTGGTGCTGCTGTTCTTTTGATTTGGGTATTAATTTCTCTTTTTTTTTCCCAGAGGGCATGGTGGAATTATCAGAAGAGACAAGGTGGTAGTCCAGCTGTAGTGATACTCTTGTCTGTTACACTGGTGTTCCAGGAACCAGACTCTATCTCCAGTCTGCAGCAACAAGCAATCTTCTGCAGTCAATCTACTCTAACAACAGGCAACTACAAATTACACTTGTTAAGTATGAGCTGATTTAGAAAGAAAGGGGACCCTGATGACACTGTGTATACTAATGTGTTAGTATGAGTGGAAAGGAAAAGACAAAATGGTAAATAGTCACAGCGACACTAGTGAAAAGCGCCAAGTTGTTAGATGGGAAGGAGAGAAAACGAATGTTCAGAGAAGCAGGTATAATTGAGATGGAAAAATTGGATGGATAGGTGAAAGGTTTGGTTAACAGTAGATTAAAGAGAATGGGTAAATTATATAGGCGTATGCCTACAGCAGGTGAGCCCCTGAGCATTGGGAGAGTAACAGAAGGAGGCATGGATACAGGGGAGGAGGAGATATGAAACAAAGCAGCAAAAGGAAAGAAGAGTATGAGAAGAAAAGACACAGTAAAAGATGGGAACAGAAGGGAAATAGTGTTGGCCTGCTATGACAATCTACTACTATATAAATAAGAAATCACTCTAGGGAAGAAGGAAAGCTCCATGGAGACGTACAATAATGGAATCTCTGGCAGATAAGCAGCAGCTGGAGTAGGGAAGGAAAGCTGGGTGGACTCTCCAGCCGCAATATTGTCTCAATCTCCCTGGTCCTCAGTCCTCATTGGGGTTGGGCTCCGTGTTGATTTTTACCTGTCTCTTTCTTCTCTTTCCTCTGAACTGGGTGAGTAACGGGAGCAAATTCTACCCAGCTGCAGTTGTGTTCCCACCAAGTTGAGAACAGCTGGTGACTGTGTGGGGGCCCCACAGCACTGTTTAGGGATTTTGTTAAGCTCCCACAGCTCTGCCTTCCCCAATTGGGCTGCTAAAGGTAATCCTGGCAGTCACTGCTGGCAACGCCTTCTATGGAATCCCGACTCGTGACAGCCTGCTGGCCCTGGGGTACGAGGCAGCTACAGCAGTGGCATGGGCTATGCTGGTTGTACTCTCTCAGCAGCAAGCCTGGTCTAAGCATAGGGAAAGTTCATGGATTCAGCGGTAGAGGAGCATTGCTGGAGTGTGGATCAAGAAGATTCAAAGACTGGAGAAGTAGTTGATAGTGTGATAACATATTCCTGTGCCCTTTGTTTCCCAAACTGTAACAAGCCACTCATTCCAGTGTGGTTTCTAGTCCATTATCTTATCCAGAAAGTCCCAAAGGGCAAATTTCTTTTTTTTTTTGTTGTTGTTTTTTTTGTTTATTTTTTAATTTATTTATTTATTAAGGATGTCTGCTTCCTCCCCTCCACCGCCTCCCATTTCCCTCCCCCTCCCCCATCAAGTCCCTCTCCCTCATCAGCTTGAAAGAGTAATCAGGGTTCCCTGACCTGTGGGAAGTCCAAGGACTGCCCACCTCCATCCAGGTCTAGTAAGGTGAGCATCCAAACTGCCTAGGCTCCCCCAAAGCCAGTACGTGCAGTCGGATCAAAAACCCAGTGCCATTGTTCTTGAGTTCTCAGTAGTCCTCATTGTCCGCTATGTTCAGCAAGTCCGGTTTTATCCCATGCTTCTTCAGACCCAGGCCAGCTCGCCTTGGTGAATTCCCGATAGAACATCCCCATTGTCTCAGTGTGTGGGTGTACCCCTCGTGGTCCTGAGCTCCTTGCTCCTGCTCCCTCTCCTTCTGCTCCTGATTTGGACCTTGAGATTTCTGTCCGGTGCTCCAATGTGGGTCTCTGTCTCCTTTCATCGCCTGATGAAGGTTAATATTCAGGAGGATGCCTATATGTTTGTCTTTGGATTCACCTTCTTATTTAGCTTCTCTAGGATCTCGAATTATAAGCTCACTGTCCTTTATTTATGGCTAAAAACCAAATATGAGTGAGTACATCCTATGCTCCTCTTTTTGGGTCTGGCTTACCTCACTCAGGATAGTGTTTTCTATTTCCATCCATTTGTACGCAAACTTCAAGAAGTCCTTGTTTTTTACTGCTGAGTAATACTCTAATATGTATATATTCCATACTTTCTTCATCCATTCTTCCATTGAAGGGCATCTAGGCTGTTTCCAGGTTCTGGCTATTACAAACAATGTTGCTATGAACATAGTTGCGCATATGCTTTTGTTGTATGATAGGGCATCTCTTGGGTATATTCCCAAGAGTGGTATTGCTGGGTCCAGGGGTAGGTTGATCCCGAATTTCCTGAGGAACCGCCACACTGCTTTCCAGAGTGGTTGCACAAGTTTGCATTCCCACCAGCAATGGATGAGTGTACCCCTTTCTCCACAACCTCTCCAGCAAAGGCTATCATTGGTGTTTTTCATTTTAGCCATTCTGACAGGTGTAAGATGGTATCTTAAAGTTGTTTTGATTTGCATTTCCCTGATCGCTAAGGAAGTTGAGCATGACCTTAAGTGTCTTTTGGCCATTTGAACTTCTTCTGTTGAGAATTCTCTGTTCAGCTCAGTGCCCCATTTTATAATTGGGTTGATTAGCCTTTTATGGTCTAGTTTCTTGAGTTCTTTATATATTTTGGAGATCAGACCCCAAAGGGCAAATTTCACTGTTCACTATACTCAGCCTTGTGACAGGATTTCACTGAACCACTCTGTCCTTAAAATGCCTTCTTCCATTGTCCTCCAGGACTGCTTTCTACCTTTCTGGCCACCTCTGTTTCTCTCTATGTGGTGGAGGTGGAGGTTGCAGGTCTCTTATCTAAGTGTGCCACTCTCCAGGGTCACATATCTAATGTCACAGAAAATGTTTGGACTATTCCCAGCTGCTCCCCTAAGCTCTGGAGACACATGTGCTGCTGCTTAGGTGACATCTCCACTTCCCTGCTGAAAGGGTATCTCACTTTTAACTGCCAAAGAGAATAAAGAAATCCATTTTTGGGCCTCCAAACATGTTCTCATCTTCATCTCAGCTAAAGGTAACACCATTCTTCCAGTTACTCAAGCCAAAACCCTTGGAGTGACACTTTAAAGTCTCAGCTAAAGATCCATTATGGAGAGATCTGTGTCTATTCCTCTCACTGCTGAGACTTCAGTGCCTGAAAAAGTATCTTCTCTTAGTGAATGTTTTCTGAATAAAGGAAAGTTTTAATTAAATTAACTGAATGGCTAGGGTATCAAGGAATTCAACAAGTAAAATAATTATAAATTTTGATAAGGGATACAAAGTAATGTGTTCTTGGAGAAAATAACAGATGAGCTCCCAGTAAGACAGGGTAAAAATGGTTTCCCTGAAAAAAAATGACTTTGAAATCAGACCTGAAGGATCAAAAGGAGCCATCATGACAAGTGATAGGAAGAGACCATTGACATGAAGACCTAGAGTGACCAAGTGATGTGGGATTTCCCCTTTGTATACTGTGAATACCATTGGTTAATAAAGAAACTGGCCTGGCCTGATAGGGTAGAACTTAGCTAGGCAGGGAAAACTAAACTGAATGCTGGGAAGAAGAAGGCAGAGTCAGGGAGAAACCATATAGCCCCACCGGAGACAGGCTGGGACTTTAGCCAGTAAGCCACAGCCACGTGGTGATACACAGATTAATAGAAATTGATTAAATTAATATGTAAGAGTTAGCCAATAAGAAGCTAGAGCTAATAGGCCAAGCAGTGATTTAATTAGCACAGTTTCTGTGTGGTTACTTTGGTTCTGGGCTGCCAGGACAAACAAGCAGCCCCCTTCAACAACAAAGAGTTTAACAGCTTCTAGGAGCCAATAGATGGGCAGAAGAACAAAAGAAGAGATAGGGAAAGAAGTGGTGGACATTGGTGAATGAACAAAGGCCAGATTGCTGTGGATTCTCATTAAGGGTCACTGACTCCATTTGTCATATCTATTTTCTGAACAGGAATGTGCAGTGATGACAAGACCTGGGGATCTGTATCCCTCTTCTTCCTGGTTTAAAGCGAGGCAACTGTCCTTGCTAATTTCAATGTCAGCTTGACAGAGCTAGTGTCACTTTGGGAGAGGGACTCACAATCGAGAAATGCTTTAAGATTTGCCTGTGTGCAAGTCTGTGGTGTATCTTCTTGATTAATCATCACTGTGGGTGATGTCACCCCTGGGCTGGTGGTTCTGGATGCTATAAT
Organism: Microtus ochrogaster; assembly: GCF_000317375.1. Taxonomy (NCBI): domain Eukaryota; kingdom Metazoa; phylum Chordata; class Mammalia; order Rodentia; family Cricetidae; genus Microtus; species Microtus ochrogaster. Next base: position 77,504,218 of record NC_022016.1, on the reverse strand, counting down.
GAAACATGCTGAGCAGACCATGAGGAGCAAGCCAAAAAGCAGCACTCCTCCCACTAAGCGAGTAGAATGAGGAGAAACTCTGGGCTAGCCAGAGCCAGATGAGTGCCGCAACAGACTACAGTAAATCCTCACAGAAACAATGGAGAAGGAAAGTTCTTCCATTTACAAGTTCAGAAAGCAGCTTGAACGTCAATTAGACCTGCCTAGAGTTAGGTGTGTGGGAGATGTGTGCCAAGGTGACAATGGCGACCAATGGAGAAATCACAAAGGTAAAGAATATTAGTAAGTTAGGGGTGTGGGGTGCAATTAGTGGGAAGGATCAGGAAATTAGCCATATGAGCATTCGGGCAACAGGAAACAGAAATCCTGGACTTGGGCTGACAATCAGAGGGGGTGTCTGGAAGGAGTTACCCAAGAACAAGGCAGGGCCCAATACCGGGAGGAAACTAGTGTATCAAGGGGGTTGCCAGCAGGGTGGGGCAAATGAGACACCGTGCTGAAGCCTGATTCCCAGAGCTAGGCATTCACTTCAAGCCTCCCCTCTTAACAAGGGAAGCTTAGTGCTCATCTAGATACTGTGGAACCCAGCAGCCAAGCCAGAGTGCCAACCACACAGCAGTTCTTGGTAAGCCTCTCTCCTTTCTGAGCTCTAAGCTTCAGGAGGGCAAGACACTCAAGAAACACTTGGCAAATAGATCAATGATTGGAAAGATGGACAGATGAAGAAACTATCTCAGGTAAAGATTAGTCTTAGAAATTGGGCATAAATCCATAAAAGATTTTTTTAAAAAGAACCAAATGATCTATAACTACTGACTGAAACTGTGGCCAGCACTGACAATAAGAAATGACTGTGTGCACACATACACACACCTAGAGGGCAGAGGTGGGCATCAACTACTCTCCACCCCATTTTCAGAGTCTCTCTCACTGAACCTGGAGCTTGCCATTTGAGCCAGCAAGACCCCAAGATCTGCCTGTCTCCTCTCACTTAGCACTGAAGTTATAAATACACAACGCTGCCCCCTGATTTTTCCATGGTTGCTAAGGAATCTGAACCCAGGTCACCTTACTTGTACAGCAGACACTTTATTCACTGAGCAATCTACCCACCCCAAAAGTGTGTCTTTTAAATCACTTGAATAAGAAATATCTAATATACTGGAGGCTGGATAGCCCAGAGAACTGGGATATTAAAAAGTCAATAAAATGATTCCTAAGGATATTCTGCTATACTCATAGATCCATGCATAGCCCAATTGTCATCAGAGAGGCTTTCTCTGCTAGCTGATGGGGGAAGATGCAGACCCACAACCAAACATTAGGTGGAGAGAGAAAGCCCATATTGGATATCTCCATTGGGTCTCTCTCCTGAGAACACAGGAAATTACATAGAAAAGGAGGAGGGTGAAGAATTGTAGAAGCCAGAGGTGTCACGAACACTAGGAGAACACAGCCTACAGAATCAACTAAGCAGGGCTCATAAGTGTCCACAGAGTATGAAGCGACATCCATGGAGTCTGTATGGGTCTGTGCTAGGTCCTCTGCATATGTTGTAGCTTAGTGTTTTTGTGGCACTCCTAACCTTGGGGAGGGCTCTTTGACTCTTTGCTTGCCCTTAGGACCCTTTTCCTCCTACTTAGTCCTGATATGACAAGGTTTCCTAGATCCTAACTTGCTACACTCTGTTCAGTCCTACCTTCTAGCTTCAGGGCAGGGTCTTAAAACTACCCCAGGATACTCAGCGGGTGTTCAAAAATGTTTAATTAAATTAAAAGAAATGGTAAATGCAGCAGCAGCTGGAAGAGGTTGAGTAACTGGATATATGAATGGATAAAATCCACAGCCTCCCTTATGTCTTTCCTATTGCAATGCCCTCTGGCCTTCCATTGCACAAGCAAAAGGCCACTTCCCATAGGCTGCCATCTTTTCTTGAAGACAAAGTATTAGGTGTGTAAAACCATTCTCTCTGAAGGGCTCTGCCCAACCTCATCCTCCTTTTTACCCATTTCCTTATTTAGTGTTTTTCAGCAGCAAGAGCTCAACGTAGCTTGAGCTAGCATGGAACTTCTTATGTAGCCAAGGCTGACCCTGAACTCCTTGATCCTCCAGGCTCCAGTTCTTGAGTGCTGGGACCACTGATGTGTACCACCACATCTGGCTCTGCTCCCATCACCTCAAATAAAATTGCTATTCTGATAGACAAACCTGTAGCTCCTGCTGGGTCACCAGGTGTCCACCGGATCTCTTCCACTGGATGACACCTGGTATAGTTCAGATTCAGCAGATCCGAAAGAGAACTCAGTTTCTTCCTTCCAAAATCTTCACTTCTCTTGGCATTGCCATTGCAGCAACTGAAACCTTTGAATATCGCCATATGGGTGTCACCCTTGTCTCTTTGTTTTCTTTACCACACACATCCAACCAACCAGTGAGACTCTCTCTTTAGCCAGGGGTGTTGGTGTGCACCTGTGCTCCCAAGAGTTCGAGGTCTCCTGGGAAACTGAGTAAGGTTCTCTCTAAAAAAGAATAAAATCTCTGGATTCTAAAGCTAGTCTGTAAAATAGCTATTCTTCTTATATTCTATCTGTGGGAGAGAATCCTACATGATGATTTTGAATTGTATAAAATGTAAATAAGTCAACCAGAAGCTTCTGGGTGCCAGTGGAGCAGGAGAATCCAATAGTCAGCAGCACTTGGATCTTGTTGGAAGCTTCCTCAGAAGCTCTCTCTAGGGCAGTGGCTGGTGAAAGCTCCCCCTCAGTTGGAAGCTTCCTCGCCACTGCCATCAGCATGGGCTCTGCTCACAAACCCAAGTGCGAGGGTGGAAGGAGTCTACAAATACCAAGAAGGAGGCAAAGGTAGACATGAGTAGCCAAGAAACCATTACATCAAGGTGATGAGAGAAAACAGCTGGTGGTACAATGGCTCTTAAATTGTGCAAGAGGAAGGGTTGCAGCCCCTCAGCTTCGCGTGGCTAGGGTGTCATGCAAACAGCCTGGGTGTGGACCTAACAGTGACTGATGTGGCTCCAGAGTGACATAATCTCCCGTGTCTAGCCATCAGTCAGCAAACTACCTCACAAATCAATCCTAATCTGGTGACTTCTCCCTCCTCTACCACTGCGGACCATTGTCATGTATCTAGATAGATTATAGATATAATAGATGCAGATGAAGATTTAGATATACGATATCATGAGGTGCAGAAAGAACTTTTGCTTGCTGTACTGGAAACAATAGTGTTCACTGATATGTTTCCTTCATTAGCTGGACAAAAAGAGGCTAATAAACAGCGCAGACCCAATGAGTGGATAGGTTGATAGATAAGTAACCAAATGAATCAGAGACACTGCATATGATATGAGTTTGTCCATAGCTTGTAATCTACATCAGCCATTATTAGATCAGTCATGTTTTAGTAATAGCTCCAAAGAATCTGTGGCATGAGATGATGAACATTTACTTCTTGTTAGGCATCTATCCACTGTGAGTCACCTGAAAGGCCCTACTCGTTTTCGCTGATGACCCCAGGAGTACGGTGACGATACTCCAACCCTGACTTTCATCACAACGGAGGAAAGAAAATGTTGAGCCATGCACTGGCTCTCACAGCCTCCTTCTGTGTGTTATTTACAGTCACAGAACTAACTAAAGGAAATCACACAGTCGTACCCACACACAGAGAGAAACGGGAGAGTCCTGGAAAGGAGAAGGCAAGTGGAAACCAGCAGACAACGTAACAATTACCACAGAGGAGTCGGGTGTGCATGGGGAGAGATGGGTGTAACGCACAATTAGTGTTGGTGGCAGTAGATTGGTCTGAGGAGTCCTGTGGAAACCAGTAAAGGCTTTCAGGGCCTCTCAATCACTTGTTTATCTTCTCTCCCTCTTCTTTCCTGTCTAACCCTTTCCGACATTTGGCCTACATCCCCAAGGTTTTCCTTCAGGTCAATGTCACTTCCTGAACTCTGTCTCTACTGAGACAGACAGCTAAGGTCCCTCTTCACCTCAACACCAAGCTTTGCTCTCGTCACAGAACCTTGAGAGCACTGAACACAGCTTCCATGACAGTAAATGCTCTAGGGGCCCGCTAAATGGGTCAGCTGTTGAGAGCACTTGATGCTCTTGTAGAGGACCTGGACTGAGTTCCCAGCACCCACATGGCAGCTCACAACCTTCCTTAGCTCCAGTTACTGCTGGCCTCCATGGGCACCAGGCATATAGACACACTGTGTACCTATATAGATGCAGCCAAAACACTCATACAAATAAAAATAGCATTAACATTTTACAAAATAAAATGAATATAAAGGTGTGGACTGCTGATATTTGGTGATTTGCCTGCCTTTATAACGCATCAGTGATTCCACCTCGCTCCGTCTCCCCATGCCCATCTTAGCGGGTTTCCATTTTCCATTTACTCCTCCATCATTTTTAAGAACTCCAACAGCCATCCTTCACAGGTACACTGGCTCTCCTCTAAGGCAGGAATACAGGCGGTGTGGAAAGGGTATAGGTGTGGGGTCAGCTCAATGCTCAAATCCTGGCTGTACATTCACTGGCCACAAGACAGCAGCTTTCCTTGTCTTATAAAACAGAAACAAAATATCAAACTCAGTAAACTGTGGTGTGAGTTCACTGAGAAGGCACAAGTCTCAGCTCGTAGATAACGTATCTGCTCTTGCGGTGGACTCATGGCCACGCGGTGATCTCCCCTCCTAACAGAAATGCTGGGATAAGGACCTGGATTGTGAACCCTGATTCCTCGGGCTCTGCACTGAGGGCAATATTTGGATCCTGGTATATGCTTAGTGAATATTTGCTAATGAATATGAAGTATGTCTACATACATGCCTGTCTATAGACCTTGACATGGGCAGATATCACAGGCACACCACCAAAGCTGGGCCCTTGCCTCTGAGCCTGGCATCCAGCTGTCATGGTTTTTATACATAGCAAGGGTTGAACACATCATTAAGATAGCTCAAGTGACTTCCTTCCCAGCTGGCCTTCAGGTTGCACTAAAATGACAAAGCTCTGACATGTGTATCACATAATTCCTAAAACATCCTTTTTGAGTTATTATGATTAAATGTTTGTCCAATTTAGCTTGAGTTTGGGTTTAATGACAAGGGATGTGGGTCTGAGTTGAGCAGAATTTAGATAAAGGAAAACAGGTAACAGTATATTTTACTTGCTGAATGAATTTTTCCAGACATAGAACTGCCATTAAATACTGGGCTTGCAGGAAAAGCAAGACAGAGAGAGAGAGAGAGAGAGAGAGAGAGAGAGAGAGAGAGAGAGAGAGAGAGAGAGAGAGAGAGAGAGAGAGAGAGAGAGGAGAGAGTTCTATGGAAAGAAAAGGTATACAGCAAGCTTCACTTCTGCTCAAAATTCTCAGAGTTGCTGCCCCAGGGCCTTAAGACATAGGCCAAGAAGCCTGGCCTGACATTCAAGGCCACCTCTCCAATCCCTGCAGCATGTTACCCACCTCTTATTAGTTGCCACCCCACCACTACTGTACTGAACTCACTAATGGATCTTGAGGCTCTTCTTGCTTCTCTTTTGGCTGGGATCCACTTTTATTTCTTCCATTCAGTGGCCTAGATATGGTTTGTCTAGCCCTTCAACCAACAACAACAACAAAAAAAATAGTAAGATTACTATGTACCCTTGTAGATGAGAAAGAGAAAGCAATTAACAAAACAAAATTAAACCCTGACCTAAGTAGGAAACAGACAACAAAAATAACCACAAATGGGTCTTTTAGATTATGATAATTGCTTGCTTTATTTGTTCTTTTTATTTAGGACTGGCAGGTGAAGTTGGCAAAACAAAACTTGCCCTTGAGTCAGGATATGGTTTTGGTTTTGGTTTGGTTTTTGTGCATATATACAGAGGGAGGGTGGAGCCCTGCAGGTGTCACCGTGTGCATATGTTGAGGTCAGAGGGCAAGCTTGGTTTCAGTCCACACCTTCCACCACTGAGAATGCCAGGTTAGCTAGCCTGCAAACTTCTACAGATTCTCTTGTCTCCATCTCCCATCTCAGCCCAAGAGGGCCAGCATTACAGACAATCACTACTGTGCCTGCTGGTCCATCTCTCCAGCCCCAGAATATATGAGTTTTAAAAACATCTTTCTTTGACCTTCTGCAGAGTCAAGGAAACATCCTGCCTCTTTACCATTGCATGGAGCCACATTTATCTGACATTTTTGGAACATATCCTCCAACTCTGAGGACAGAGGTGGGGTTTGAGTCTCAAGCAGGTACCAGAGATGAACCAGGGGATGAATGAGAAGAGGGTGGTGCCAACTCAGGCTGTCCAGCTACTGCAGGGTACTTCTGCTTCTGCGGGAACCCATCCTTGCATCCAGAGAAGTATAGTGCAGATAAAATCCCTTTGAGTTGAGATCCACAATGATATTACAACATCCTAGAGAGACATGTGGCTATTTCCTAACCAAACTCTGACAGTAATTGTTGTGAAAGTCATTTCCCAGTGAGGACCTTCTATTGGTGGGAACCATGCCAGGCCCTATGCACAGAATATCTTTTTAGACAGTAAAAATTTCTGCTTGATAATCCTCGCAGCCCCAGTAACTATGTGAAGTACATGGAAATTACTAGCTGCTATCAATATTACTGTGTCTAAAACTACCGTTTTCCCCGGCATTAGAACAATCTGAACATTGTTAGGCAAAGACATCTAAGCAATTTTAAAATTATTTGAATCATGACAGAGAGACTCACAACTGAAATATTTACCTTTCAGTTTCAGGTGGGGACGTTACAGGAGATGGAAGATGTGACAGGTTCCCCATTCGAGCGAGCGTCAGGGAAAGGTTCCCCTGACAAGTCACGTGCAGAGACAGGAATCACTGATTAAGAAAAGAATTAATTTTATCTACCAAGCAGCTCTGCTGGGAAAATTCTTCGTACTTAGAGGATGGTGGGACCGGGAGGCTTTTCAAACCTCCCTGCTTAGTCCCTATACTGACTGGTTTTGTGTGTCAGCATGACACAAGCTGGAGTCACCAGAGAGGAAGGAGCCTCAGCTGAGGAAATGCCCCCATGAGATCCAGCTGGAAGGCATTTTCTCAATTAGTGATCAATGGAGGAGGGCCCAGTCCATGGTGGGTGGGGGCATCCCTGGGCTGGTGGTCCTGGGTTCTGTAAGAAAGCAGGCTGAGGAAGCCATGGGGAGCAAGCCAGTAAGCAGCACCCCTTCATGACTTCTGCATCAGCTCCTGCCTCCAGAATCCTCCCTTGAGTTCCTGTGCTGACTTCTTTCACTGATGAACAGCAATGCTGAAGTGTAAGTCAAATAAACCTGTTGTGGGAACTCCTTCAGCCAATAGCCTTTTAGATACCAGTCCATTTGGGGCATGGTCTCATGTACTATAAGTGCAGATGAAAAGCGTGTGCGGCCCTTTTTTTTTCTGCTAATTTGGTTCCCAGTTCCCAGCACACACAGAGAGCTGGAGATCACTACCAAATAAATAAACCTTTGTTATACTTCATTCTGAGCTATTGTGGAACTCTTTGACATACCTACGTAAACCTTTTCCTCCCCAGCTTGCTTTCTGGTCATGGTGTTTCATTGCAGCAATAGAAACCCTAACTAAGGCAGTCTCTTTGTTTGTGTACAGGGAAACAAAAGCTCGGGGATAAGTTATGTTCAGCCTGGCTCCTCACATTCCCACCTCTCATCCACTCCCTACACTAGATATGTTGTTGAATGAATAAATGTGCAGACGTGAAGGAGGGGTATTTGGGTCTTGGCTCATTCGTTTATCCAACAAACATTTATTTCAAGTCCACTTTTTCCAGGAATTCTTTTTTTTTAAATTTATTTATTTATTAAGGATTTCTGCCTCCTCCCCGCCACCGCCTCCCATTTCCCTCCCCAGAAATTCTTCCAATCTCTGAAGATACAACACTAGAAAACACAGATGAAAAACGCTGCCCTCATGGAATAACATTCTAGAGAGAGGAATGAGAAGTGGTACACAGACGGCTGGATTGCTACGTTGTTTCAGAGAGGAATAAAGCAGGAAAGAGGCCCATGATGAAGAAACATGTACAACTTTGAGTGGGGTGATCATAGAAGTTTTCAAAAGAAAGCAATCAAGCAGGGGAAAGTGCCTTGTTGCTATCTGGTAGATGAACATAGGGCAGAAGGACCAGCAAGCCTTCATAGGTCAAAGAACATTCAGGAAAACTGTGGGACTGGGGCCATGTGAGTATGAGGTGCTACACATCAGCCCAGAGAAGTCACAGGGGCAAGGAAGAGTGGGTTATATTATGAGACTCCTCTGCCACCAATGCGTTGTGAGGGGTCCTTCCTGTCTCTCTGCTGCTCCCTTGCCATCTGGCTTCTGCCGCATGAGCAATGAGATGCACTGACGGGAGATTGGAGAGAGAAAATGTATATCCTCTACGCTCCCTTCTTGTGTCGAATGGTAGCTCTTGCAGGGACCACGCCCCTGGTGCTCCAGTTTCCACCAAACAGGCCCGAGCTCTGATGGGGCAAGTGCTAGCTGTGGCCTCTGGCAGTTTAGCCTTTCATCCCACATCCCTTTGGGTTTGCCTGGATTTGATAACCATGGGTTCCCCTCACCTGCCTTTGGTTGCACTTTCGTCTCTTCAACTCCATAACTAGTTTCCTAACTGACCTGTACTAAATTACCTGGTAAATGAATTACTTTCCTTACCAATGGGACCAAATACCTGAGAGAAACAACTTCAGACAGGGCCAGCGGTTCCCTCACGGCTGCAGAATTCCATCTGCCATGTCAAGGAAGACATGAGAGAGTGGTTCAGATCACGACTGCAGGAATATGTGTCAGTCTGTTCACGTTATAGCAAACCAGGAAGCAGAGCATAAGACAGGAAGTGGACAAAGTTGGCCAATTCCATGGACCTACCCCCTATGACCTCCTGAAGCCTCCAACCTTCTGAAAATAGCTGCTGGGGACCAAGTGTTGAGGATGCAGCCTGGCGGGGGGGGGGGCATTTCAGATTCACACTGTAACACCTGGTATGAATGTTTCACAGCTGGACTTGGATGATAGAGGTTTCATGGGCCTCCGCAATTTTGCTCTAAGTAAAATAGCCATTTGGGGCAGATATTCATGAAAAGCATTGAAAGAGTAGGCAAATGGAAAAGCATCTCTGGCTCCATAAATGTTTCTGAAATCAAAGACACCTGCCAAAGTCTCACATAATTTGCATGGGACAGACCCCCTGGCCTGCTCTTATTTGTTCTCCACTCTCCCCGAAAATGGCATTGAGAACCTCAGAATTTTCAAAGACAAAGAAAGGTATTGGTACAGTCTTTTAAAAAGGCGTGTGTGTATGTGTCTGTGTATATGCATGCATGTCGGCATGCTATATGTATATGGTCACTCATGTACCATAATGCGTGTGTGGAAGTCAAAGGACAAACTGGCAGGAGTGGCTTCTCTTTTACCATATGGATTCCAGGGATTGAAGTCAGGTCTTCAGGGGGACCAGCCCTGAAGTCAGCCCTGTTTGCACATTCTTCAGCAGTTCTGCCCAATATGCCAACACTATGAAGGCCATTGGAGGTCAAGAATGTCACAAAGCATGCCTCGTTGTCATTGAGAAGGCATCTACAATAGTGCAGAGGAAGGCTTTTCCCTGAGTTCCTGGAAGAATTTCCGTGTCCACAGACTCAGGGAAAACACTAACCCTGTGCAGCCCCTGCAGTATCCCAGGCCCCCTGCCAGGCAATACCACATGTAATGGCTCATTTAATCCTACAAGGACATGACAGGTAGGTATTAGCATCTTTAAAAACAGAACCTTTGAGTTTTAGAGGTTGGGAAATTAATCTAAGGTCGGACATCCTCATATTCCACAAGCAAGTAAAACAGGGATCTAAGATGGCGCATCAAGGTGGTGGAGCCACTAAGGAACACTTCAGTCAAAGTCATTGGATCAGAAGGCCAGTTCTTAGGACAAAACGTCACCTTACCTGAGTCTCAGTCACCCTATTCATAAAATGGGAATAACATCAATGATATACATTTCAAAGACTGGTTTCAAGGATTTAAAATGAGTTTAAGTGTGGTTAATAAGGACCTTGTGTTAAAGCTCTACGCAAAAGACTTAATTGGAGTCCTTTACAGGTAAAGGAAGATAAAAGAAGGACCCATCAGACAGAGGGGAAATACATTTTCTAAGTATGGCAGGGCCTGCTTAGAGAATGTCATGTCTGGAGTACAGGCTGATATGTGGAGTGAGCCTGAAGGAAGCTGAATAAAGAATAATTAGGCTTCAGAGCCAGACAGGATATATATACTACTCTGTACTACAATTTTCCCAGCTCATCCAGTTCTTTCTCTCTTGCAGCACAGGACTGATTACTGTGATCAAGTATGTCTTGCTTTGGGAAGGAAGACCATTAGCCTTGATCAAAGCAAGACATATGGGGAGGTTGGGGAGGTAGACCAGTTGGCAGAGGGCTTGTCTACAGCAAAAAGTCCTGGGTTCTATCTGCAGTACTGCGTGAACCAGGTGTTGGGGCACATGTTTATACTTCCAACCCTTGGGAAGTGTCACAGGGGCTCAGAAGCTCAAGACCATCCTTGTGTACACAGCAAACTCAAGGCCAGCCTGGAGTATGTCAGATCCTACAATACCAGCTGGTCCTGTGACCTGGAACAACACTTTTACCCTCTCTGAATCTACTCCCTTCGTCTATAAGATGGGGTCACACTCTTGCCAGTAGCTATTGTTAGTACCTCATAGAGTTTGGCACTCGCTAGGAGCTCATCCCATATTAGTTGAATGGCCTTCTCATGAGGTTCATGGAGTGCACCAAGTGAGACAATACATATCCAGCGGTTAGGATATGTATTAGGATATCAAAATTCTGCACCATCTCCATGGTCACTGACTGTTGTGGGAATTCAATCAGATAGCCAGTTTTATTGGGGACACTCCAAACCATGGCCCTAACAGCTCCTACACAGTCCAAGAGAGCATGTGACCCACCCCCTTGCCCCTAACCACACCCTGAGGGCTAAGCCACCCCTATTGGACTGAATTCCCATAACAACTGACCTTCTAAGCATTTCTCACTCCTTCTAAAGGGTGCAGACACACCTCTCTAGCGCATCACACCAGGTTCCTTCAGCAAAGAGAGTCCGTCCAGGAGGAAGATCTGTCAATTGCCAGGGCTAAGGCCAGACATCGAACATTTCCCAATGCACACTGTTGCCATCAACCCTTGCTGAAATGTGTTGGCTTCCAAACAAGCTTATTTGACTCTGATTCACTTCTAGAGAAAGAAAGGTTATGTTATTGATATGAAGAAATACTGGGAAACAAAGTTGTTCAAACAACCACTCTCCCCAAGCCTGAGCACTTGCAACTTATGGAAGAGTTTAGATGGCCACTTTCCTCGGAGAGACCACTGAACAATCATCTATTCACTTTGTTAACATTGGGGAATGCTCACCTTTATGGACGCTCTGTGAGCCTAAGAGCACCAACACAACTGTGGTAGCTGGATGTCATTGGCCTCACCTATGCTCACGGTGGGGGGGGCCACTATTAAGAGTTGTGGCCTTGCTGGAGTACATGTGGCTTTGTTGGATGAAGTGTGTCACTGTGGAGATGGGCTTTAAGGTCTCATATATGTGCAAGCCATGCCTAGGGTTCAGACTACTTCCTGCTACCTACAAGTCAAAGTGCAAGAACGCTCAGCTCCTTCTCCAGCCCTATGTCTGCCGGCATGCTACCTTGATTCCTGCCATGACAATGATGGGTTAAACCTTTGAGCTGTAGCAGAGCCACCCTAACTAAATGTTTTCTTTTATAAGGTTGTCATGGTGCCTCTTCGTGGCAATAGAAACCCTAAAACAAGGATATAGATCAGAATTTATACTACAGAATCTACAACTCAAAGGTCAGGAAAGGAACAGAAACTTGGACCCTGACAGTTAAGTGTGATGGGTCCTGGGATAGAGTAGTTCCTGGGGCCCAGTTACAACTCTCCTGCCCTTTGCAGCACATACTCATGCTGTCTGTATCAGCCAAGCAATGAGCTGTAGGCTTTCATCTGCAACAAAGTATTTCTTGCATTCATGCCTATAATGGGGCATGCAGAAATAAAGCCTGGAAACCAATAAGAAATGATCCTTTTAGAAAAAAAAACTCAAATAAGATTGGGAGATAGCTACTTAATCCAGATAGAAATAAGTAAATGCACTAAAGGCGCAATCAAGAGGCATTGTGTGGCCTTTGGGTAAAAGAAACGGCAGAAATAAATAAGGAATATAGCAAAGTTGAGCATAACCAATATGTAAGGTAAAGGCAGGAGTGTAGTTGAGTCTCAGGGTAGGAACAAGGTAACTATGGATATAAAAAGCCAGACTGAAGAGTTAAGCTTTTTCCTGTTAGTGGTAGGGAGTCTTTCAAAATGTTTTAAGCAAGCCAGTGAACATGGTTAACCAAAACAATTGTCTGCAGTCCTTACACTCAGTTCTTAAAGAGCCAAGCTTCTATGCCTTATCAGAAAAATCTGACATTTGACCCAATGGCATGAAAGCACATTCCAGTCTATCCCTTGACCAGTCCCTCCCCACTGCTAGCACACAAGGGGACAGAGAGTTCTTTAGACCTTTCTCTCCTGATGGTCTCTGACATCACACAGTTCCTCACCCACCCTCCAGGCCCAATGCCTTTGAGTAGTCTCTGGCCAAGGACAAATGTGGTAGCGAGAAAATGCCCCCCCCCGCTAGAGAAATCGAATGCTTGTGTTTCTTCAGTGAGGAAAGCTGTTGGGGTTTTTATTATCATTATTATTATTTTTCTCTGAGCTGAACAAGTGACAGGACATAATAATATCATTTATTCTAACTTGCTCTTGCAAATCAGAACTTTTTAATATTTTCCTTTCAAATGAAAATGCCATTTATCATTATCAAATGAAGTGCTAATGAAAACAACACATAGAAGGAGCACGTTCACACCGCCGAGCATGATGGAGCACCTTGTCGGCAGTCCATAGTCTCGCCGTTAATTTGATTTCTGCCAAAAAATCACTTAAGTGAGACTTAGAGAATTTTTTTTCTCAGTGCTCCAGGCCTTTCTACTAAGGCCTGTTTATTTCCCCTCTCCTGAGAAGGCACTGAAATCCCAAGCTGGTTTTAATCTGACTTTTAATGGCACTCCCATCGATTCCAGGAGGAAAGCGTGCATGCCAGTGCACATGAGGGGCTAGGCTTGCCTGTCTGTGTGTTATTGCTCATTTCTTTCACCTAGTCCTTGGTTGGCTGGTGGTCTTTGGCTGCATTCTAGTGTGTGTGTATGTGTGTGTGTGTGTGTGTGTGTGTGTTTGTGTGTGTGTGTGTGTTTGTGTATTTTCATCTGGAGTGGTGCCTGTCGGTGCTTGTGTCTACAAGCCGTAAGAATAGTAAATAAAGTCTATTTGTTCATTCACCAATGGAGGCCCAGGATCTTGTCTATTGCCTGACACACAGTAGGCATTCCACAAATACGTTTTTACATCTGTGCATGTTAGGTCTCTCCATGTTAGAATGTGAGCTATCTGTGTCTCTAGGACCTGCCCTATATGCCTGACAAAGCACAGCCAGGAGATGAGGGGAGCTCCCATGCTTTCTCTTTCCCCTCCTTTACAAAGGCTCTTCCTTGCCCCTAGTCACTATTGTTCATTCCCATATCTCTTGTGCCAGGTTAACTCTGAATAGTTCCCCTGTGATCTGTCTCAATATTCTCTACTCCAGGCAGCTTTTCCAGAATGCAGAATGGGTCCCGGAACCCTTCCACCCAGTCAACTCCCAACCTTGTGCTTTCTTTAGCAATGTCCCTGTCTCACTATGTGGTCCTTGTCAATTTACTTGATTTCCTAAAGACAAGGGACTGAGTCTTCTTCACATGCCAAATCTTAAGGTTGGTGTGGTGTTTTGTTTATAGTAAGGGTCTCGTGAGGGTTAATTATTTAGATGAATGAATGAATGAACTCAAAAGAGTTTCATAGAGGGCAGATGGTGCAAGGGCCCTGAGGAATGAGAGAGAACATGTTCTTCATTAGATAAAACAAATGAAATGAACACTGTAGCAGTTTGGTTTGATTGGAAGTCTGGTATGTGTGTGACTAGAAAGGAAAATGAGAGCCGAGACAGGAAGTCTGAAGCAGGAGTGGGCCTCCGCTGAGCCATCTTGAAGGCAGCAGGAGTTCTCTAAAGGGAGACCGGGTATGATCAGGTATGGAGGTTAGATGATGCCTTTGGCTCTCAAAGTCAGGATAGGTTGGAGAGGACCAGCGTGAATGACGTGAGCCAGTTAGGCCGACTGTGTAAGTCCAAGAAAGTGGCTCTGCGGGCCTAATCCAGGTGGCAAGTAACCGGGAGAGTTGTATAACGCTCAGCAGAGTGGCCTGGGAACTAGGATTAACCTGTGAACTATTACCAGTTCATGGGAAGGCAGGCATAAGAAAAGGAGAGGGAAGAACAAAATGTAGACAGCTTTGCTAAAACACTTAACTAGATTCCACAAAAAATATTGGTCCATGCTCTATTGGAAATGAAAAAATATAATACCCTTCACCATAGATAGGTCCCTACAGGTATGTTCAACCTGAGGCCCACAGGCCTCATGCTCTCCAGCATAGCTATGAATGTTCCCAACACCAAATCATGAACTTTCTTAAAATATTATGAGTTTTTTTATGTTGGGGGTAGAGTTGATGGTATGGTTATCAAGTACAAATTTTGTAGATGACAATGTCGGGTCTCAATGTCAAACGATAGCAACGCCTAAGCCAGGTGGTGGTGGCACATGCCTTTAATCCCAGCACTAGGGAGGCAGAAGCAGGCGGATCTCTGTATGTTTGGTGACAGCCTAGTCTAAAGAGTGAGTTCAAGGACAGCCAGAGCTGTTACACAGAGAAATCCTCTTGAAAAAAAAAATAGAAAAGAAAGATAGGCATACTTGACAGAGAATGCTAATGAATAGGCCATGGTTGGAGGTAAGAGAAAGAGAAGAAACAGGAACTCCCAAAGTTCAGCAGACATAATGGTCCTGAAAAAGGCCAAAGCTTCTATGTGATGTCAGGAAAGTTGAGGGTAAAGAGTTGAGTCAAAGGGAATGGGATCTGAGGCTCAATAAGCATTCCCAGCAGAGATATGTTACCCTGTACTTCATCTTCTTCCCCCTTGTCCCTGGCCCTGCTGCAGGGACAGGATAATATGAGCATCTGGGAAAGCTGAGACTCCTCTGGACCCCTCTGTGGCTCTCATCCCCCCACATTCAAACATACACAAAACACTATGACCTATAGAGGCAATGGTTGGGGGTGAGGGGTGGGGTTGTCTCTTGAGACTCTGAATTCAGATTCTGACCCTGCCACTTGATGTGTAGATAACCTCAGAAGTGTTGCTCCGGTGCTCTGAGTCTGTTACTGGGGCTGCTGCGAGGACTAAATGAATCCCATCCCAGCCTCTGTGGTTGGTGCTCTGTAAACGGCAGGAACTCTCTGTGCCATCTGCACAACTATTACCTTCACACTGTTTCTGCTTCGTCAATATCTCATGAATGGACTTGTCCCGTTCTCCATTCTTGGTACCACTCTCCCAGTCCAGGCCACACCATCTCTCCCCAGACCCAACAAGCCCCTCCTTTCTGTCCTTCTTATCTTATGTAATGTCCTCACTTGTCTAATGTAGCCACAGAATGTTCAGAAGGAACCATGGATATAACATGCCACTTCCTGTAGACGGAGGCTGCTCATTCATTTCTCAGCTACCCAGGCCAGAAATAATCACACAGAAACTATATTAATTACAACATTGCTTGGCCAATAGCTTAGGCTTCTTATTAACTTATTATCTTGCCCACTTGACCACACCCTCGGCATATGCCAACATTGCTTTGGCTCTCATATGAGAGCCACATGAGCCTTTTCCCCTTCCCCATGTGGCTTTTGTATATTCTAATCCCTCTGTCTGAATCACCATCCCCAACTCTTTTACCAAACCAGGTTCTCTGCTTCCTACAAGTCTCAACTCAGAAGTTCCTTCTGAAATGCCTTCCCATTCTGATCTCCAGACTGAATGAGGAGCAACTTTTCTGGGTTCCTACAATTCCCATGGCTCCTTGACATGGTAATGACCCAACTGTGATGCCGTTGTGGTTCCATATCTGCTTTCTCAGACTGAGAGTGCCTGTAGACCAGCTCCTGGGCCTGAACTTGGTGTAGGTACTTAATAGACTAAGATGAAACAGGATTATGTTGGAACCAGCTCAGAACTACATTTTTAAGAGCTAGAAAGCAGAATGAAAATGCTAGATCTAATTTCTTCAGAAGTGGTTCATGCGTGGGCAAAAGGAGCATGAGATGTTCTTTTCTTACACCATCCTCTTCCTGCTGCAGCCCCCTCCTCACCACATGAGTCTCGTGAGTCGACTCCAGACTGATGGGCTTGGCAGCGGCTCTCTGGCCGTGTGCCTACCACTCGTGGGTGCCCAGGATGCGTGCGGAAAGGAGCTGAGGTCCCCACCACTGACGCAGTCCTACCCTTTCCTCTTGTCACAGGGCACTGGGGACATCAGGAGGTGGAGAGCAGGAGGTAGGCTACCTGGATCTGCATTAGCTCTAGGCCTCTGTCTCCTCCTCTAAGAAAAGGAATGGATAATCCTGACTTTAGTGGTTGCCAAGGAGATCGCAGATGTGGGCACATAGTGAACATGTTCCACTTCTGCTTAAATCTTGTTAATGTTCTTGGAATTGCCAGGAAACTGAGCTGAAGAGGGAGGAAAAAGTAGAACATAGATGTAGGTGGGACAGTATCCTACAAATGTGTAATATCTTTCTAAGATCTGGGTCATTTTCAGTGTTTCCTTGGGTGGAGCCCCAAGACACTCATCTGTGACGGTTGTGGAGTGGGACGAACAGTTCAAGGAACGCAGGACTATTTTTATAAGAAGAGCATGTGAACTAAAACAAACCAGTGCCATACAGCTAGAATCCCATGGATAGACTGGGTCAAGCACTTTCTAGGAACAATCTCAACTGAGCCCTGTAAGCAGAGACTACTCGTTCATTTCCCTGCCACCCAGACCCGAATAATCACACAGAAGCTATATTAATTACAATACTGCTTGGCCTATTAGCCTGGGCTTTCATTAACTAACTCTTACATATTAAATTAACCCACTTATTAATCTATGTATCACCATGAGGCTGTGGCCTACAGGTAAGGTTCTGGCATCTGTCTCCTTCAGCAGCTACATGGCGTCTCTGTGACTCTGACTACTCTCTCTATATATCACTGTTTAGATTTCTCACCTGGCTTTGTTCTGTTAAGCCATTGACAGAAACAGCTTTATTCATTAACCAATAAAAACAACACATATGCAGAGGGACATCCCACATCAAAGTACTACAACACTCCTGTGAAACTGTTATTCAGATGAGAAAATTCAGTTAGAGGGAATTAGGTACTTTGCCTAAAGAACATTAAAGCAAAGCCAAGGCTGAAAGCTCAAATTATCAGAATCTCAGGTCTCTGCTCTTTCCACACTATGCCAACGGTGGTTGGTTCGTCCTCCATGGACCACCATGGCTGAGGACCTGAGATGTACACAGATTACTATGCCAGTTGAGTTCTAGTTTGGGTCTATAGTCAGAAAAT
Organism: Microtus ochrogaster; assembly: GCF_000317375.1. Lineage (NCBI taxonomy): Eukaryota > Metazoa > Chordata > Mammalia > Rodentia > Cricetidae > Microtus > Microtus ochrogaster. The sequence continues at coordinate 77,486,527 of NC_022016.1, read as the reverse complement.
ACACGTGAGCCATAGGAGGTCAGGAAGAAAACCAAAGCCATTTTTGACTACTGACATCTGCAGGAGCATGGATTCTAAGACCCCTGACATCAAATCTAAGAATGTCCGTAGGGGTTCAGCCTCCACTCAACCCCTTCACTTTTCCAGACACAATTGCTCTTTCTACTCTTTAAGTGAGAAGCGAACGGCTAATCATACAATTAAGGTATCAGTCAAGCAAGCTGAGGTCAATGCTGAGGCGTCTGGAGGACACTGGTGAGACATCAGGCAAACTGAAACAAGTATGTACTGGACCAAAACCAAGGAAGAGGACACAAGGGTCAAAGGACTCCCAGTAGGCATCTGATGTGTTAGGCTCCACTTTGAGACTAATTTCAGAGCCTGATTGCTACTGAAGCTGGGTCTAAAACCATCAAGCCAGCTGCAAGATGACTCAGGGAGCTGGTAGCGCAAGAGAACCTTGGAGCTGGCAGCTGAGTGGTTTAGAAGATGTAAGACGAACAGCACACCTTTTCTCTGTCTCCGTGATACCTCAGGACTCACATGCTTCATGCCAATTGCTCTCTTGAGAATTTGATTAAGAATAAACTTTGGTAATTGGATAGACATAGGCCCATATCTCATCTCGTTCCATTGGTCTTCTCTTTATTTCTGAAGTGGGGGCTACTGACCCACTATGAGCAAGGGGATTGGATGTAATACATAAAAGTCCCTAACTCAGCTCCTAACCTGCTGCGGGTGTCTAATAGCCAAGATTTCCACTTCCTCTGCCTTCTGACTCATTTAGCGAGTTAACATTTACAGTATGTGTGTCTCTCAAACTATTCTAAGGCCTAAGAAAATAAAAAAGAAAGCCTTGCTCATGGTGTCTAGTTCATTTTAAACTTACAGTATACTTTTAATAATAAGTAAACCCTTATAGGCATTAAAAATAGGAAAATGGGAAATGAGACATTAGTCTTTTCCATACAACCTGAATTATGCAGTACTAAAAAAGACTAAAACTTTGAAATCTGCTCAGTTTGTTTTAGTTTAATCCATTCTTTCCCTGCATCTTCTTCCTTCCCTCCCTTCCTTTCCTTTACAATTTTTTGAGGCCTGAAAGCACAAAATCATGACCTCCTCATCTCAGAAGCTCTTGGGGCAGACACAGTATATACTGATGATGACACCCTCTAACACGCCCAGAACACTGATAAACACACATAACACAGGCAACACCATGAAAGAACCAGTGTTGTAGGGACTGTTTTTTTCACAGCAATAAAAAAGTAACTAAGACACTAGGATCACTTCCAAGTTCACAATGCAGCCAAGGCTCTTCTTAAACTCCTGAACCTCCTGCTTCCATCTCCCAGGTAGTGGAATCTCAGGAGAGAAGGCACACCTGGTTCAAAGAATCTTTCTGAGCATGGCTTGCTGATAATCACGAAATTTTAAAAACAATGCATGAAAGAAGCCAAGCACCCCATGTTTCCACACCAACACAAACATCCCTAAGGTTAGAACCACCCAGAGTCCAAGCTGGCCAAGAGACCTTCCAGACATCAGGGAGCCTCTCTTAGCTCATAGTGACCCTGATCTTGCAGACTTGACATGCTACAGCATGAGAAGAAACCATGCCTGACTTTCCTTCTCCCTTTTCAAACTGAACAAGCTTCTGAACTTGTCAAACATAAATGCAAAATTATGAAAAACAATTGCAAGTGCAAACTCGTTATTAAAATGTATGGGGATTAATTATTGATCCAATGATATGCTGAATAAAAAGAAAGAGACATGCTTGGATAAACGGAAAGCTTTTAAAGTCATTAATATACATATGTTTATTTTTCCTCATCGACACTGGGAGCTACAGAAGGGTTGTATTGTCTAACAAATTAGAGGGGGTGGCAATGCCATGTTTAGCCCGATGTGTGATGTCTCTCCACTCAGACTTATTAATTTTGGCCTAATTAAAACGAGCTTGCCCCCACCTGCAGGCTGCAGGATTTTGAGATGCAAATATTAATGCTATTGGGAGCTCTTTGGTTTGGGGGGGAGGAGGCTGCTGGAAGAGGCTACATGCTAGCCTGAGGCTGTTTCAGGATACATAGGAAATTGCTGACCCCAAACCAGGCTTTAGAAACAGTCAGTTCAGTTCTCCAGCATCAACAAGATCATCACATCACTGCGTCCTACTTCTCCCTTCCACAAACTGAGTCTTCCAGTGCCAGGAGAGTTAGTCCGCTGGGAACAGGTTGAGACGATAGATTTAAGATCAGCTTGTGTGATCCTGGTCTGTGTGACCTCTCTGAGCCTCTTTTTCAAGAGTCACATGGAAAAGCATATAAGTCATATAAACCTCGTGCAATTATTTGGGGGGTTCAAACAGATAATGCATAAAAAAGTACTTTGAGCTTGGCACATGGTAAAGCTTCAGAAACTGCCCACCATTGTTAGTCTTTCATATAGTTAAGTTAAATCATACAAGGTACGTGAAACAACGAACATAGCATCTTCTCAGATGCTGTTGAAAAGGCGAGAGAGCGTTGTTACATCCTTTCTCACAGCAGCATTTGGCACGGCCATTGAGTTCTAACTACTCTTCTGATTTCTGCAGGAACCTTGGCTTGGCATCTCAGCATCAGAGTGTGTTTGGAAGATGTGTAAGCAGCTCTGTTCCTGGCCATCCAGTAATGCCATGAAGCCAAAGCTGCCAAGCCTTCACAGAGGGAGTACCCTTCACAAGCATGTTGGTACCTTGAGTGGTGTTTCTCCTTCTTCAGATGCCTTCTCTCCCACCTGCGAGTGAGTGCCTGCAGGACAGAGCCTGCATCACACACAAGACCCTAGGCTAAAATCTGGGTAAGGCCCTGGCCTAGCCAACTCGTAGCTCATTTAATCTCCATGGTACTTCATGGGGTAAGAAGCAGCAAAGCACAGCTGATTTAAATTTTTTTAAAAAAAGCAGATGAGGAACAGAGGCTAGGAGAGCTCCATTCTCTTGTCCAATATTGTATTCGTAGTGCATCGGCCTCCTCCAGAACTCTTGCCGTTCCTAAGCTTCAACCACCACCACTCAGAGGGGATGGGAAAGGGAGGGGTGAGAACATGCATCAGTGGTTCTTTCTACTTTGAGTAAGGCAGGGACCTCATTAGAAAGCTGCTCCGAGCGCTCAACTTAAAGATTGCAATAGCCATACCAGGACTAGAGGAGGAGGTGGCAGAATCCATAGCCACTTGGGCAGGGCACCTTTTGCATCTTACTGAATGAGTGCTAAGAGAGAAAGAAGGATGAACGGCAAAGTATACTTTCGTCAGAAATGTGAATAGTGAGTCTTCACCTCCACCGTCAACACCACTACCACCATCATCACCTTCCATATTATAACTAAAATTGACTCTGAGAATTTACCCCATGTCAAAGAGAAACTTTACTTCCCCCCATTGTATACAGGAAAACATGGAGGCTTCTACACAATACCCTGTTAGTGACCATTTACATTGGAAATTACTTGGCTTTTATAAATAAATA
>NC_022016.1:77481797-77482905 GCF_000317375.1 Microtus ochrogaster | reverse complement strand
GAGTCCCAGGTAAGGTAAGTCTGTACTGTGTGTCTGTCTGTGTCTCTGTGCTGTGTGTGAATGTCTCTGTGTCTGTGCTGTCTGTGAGATGTGTGAATGATGTCTGCTTGCATAATTAATCGGAAAAAAAAGTTTAGGGGTTGGGGATTTAGCTCAGTGGTAGAGTGCTTGCCTAGCAAGCGCAAGGCCCTGGGTTCAGTCCTCAGCTTCAGAAAAAAAAAAAAAACAAAATAACAAAAAAACACCAATAAATAAATAAATAAATACTTTACTGTCCCCTTTGAACCATGAAATATGTTCCCTGGATTATCGCTCTTTCCCTTGACATTAATAGATGTACCTGTATCCCTTACTTTTTGCCTCTGGAATTATAGCTTACATCTGGGATCCTGAAAGTTAGTATGAAATTATTCCCCAGGTACAGCTCTAAGAAGGTTAGCAAGTCCCACCCCAAACCAATCAAATCTGATCGGTATCCAAGAGTCCTCAGGCGGGCAAGCAAATCAATATCCTCTCATGGGTGCTCACAAATTTCTGATGTACACTTGAAACCTACATTCCTCTGCTCTGAACTCCCTACTTCCCCACCCTACCTGCTCAAGGCCTGGTTCTGGCAGCCCCCTTCCCCCCCCTCCCCCCGCATCAAGAACTCAGCTCCCTGCAGTGCCTGCCCCTGGAGAGCCATCAGAATTGGGTAAATGCAGCTGTTCTTTTGAAGGAATAAGTTGAGGGTACTTAGCAAATCAACTTTGTAATGAATCTTTTCAGGTCTGGATAGAAGCTGCTCCGTTACTATGGAACTTGGCTTGATTTAGAAATTAATGTGGTAATTTACAGCCACTCTGCCAGGCAGGAAGATTAAAAGAGGGAGAGAGTGTGTGAGGGGAGAAAGACCTCAGCAATGACAGTCTTAAGAGGCACCAGTCCGGGGTGTGTCTAGAGAGCTAAGCCACAGGGACTGGACCTGTGTAAGACACAGACGAGGAAAGACACTTGCCAAAGCAAATACAAAAGCCAAAGCTCCAGGCCTTCATTAAGGATCTCTGCAGAGATTTCTCTCTCTCTCTCTCTCTCTCTCTCTCTCTCTCTCTCTCTCTCTCTCTCTCTC
>NC_022016.1:77460482-77481697 GCF_000317375.1 Microtus ochrogaster | reverse complement strand
CACACACACACACACACACTGATTTCCACTTCCAGATCTCTCTGATTGTGTATATTCACTTCCCAGTATCATGCTTTTAGTCATGTCTGTAAATCATCTGTAACATTTTTTGTTTTACATTTTTTTAATTTATTCATTTTGTATCTTGGAAAACTGATATATTACTATCATACATGGAATTTATACAAGAAAAAGAAAATACGTGCATTTTAACTACAATGAAAACTGGATGCAGGGGCTTCTACCTGTAATCTTGTCACTCTGGAGGCTGAGGCAGGAGAATCATCAGTTTGAGGCCAGCATGGGCTATATAGTGTGCCTCTGGTTTTGTTTTTGTTTAATTACACTGTAAACAAAACAAAGGGCTGAGTGTTACCTCGTTGGTAAAGTGCCTACCTAGTATATTTCAGGATCTGGGTTCAATTCCCACCCCATGCCCACTAAAGCAAAAGCAAGAGATAGAAGCATTTGATTCTAGAGCAATTCATTTGCCAGTGGCTCAATATCTGAGCTTGCTACTATTTGAGAAAAAAAAAAAAAGGCAAGAGCCAGAAGGAAGTCAAGACATACTAGTCAGTGCAAATCCATGGCTCCTCTTGATATAATCAGATAAAGTTAGAAGAAATCCAGCGGGATCTGCTTTCCCACTCTGTGAGTCACTTCTGTTTAATGCTATGGCCTTTGCATTTTATTTATTTAAAAAACATTTACATTGCATGTGCGATGCTTCAGAAGCTGTTCTGAAAACTTTAAGAAACCATCTCGTTTCATTCGTTTAACTTCTTGCTGTCTATTGTTATTCTTGCTTTAGGGAGAGGAGGCTCAAGCACGGAAATATTTTGCTTTAGTAATTTGTCACAGGGGACCTCAGACCATCTTACCTAAAACCATGTGCTGGTCATTCTGTCCTTAAGTGGGTCAGAGTGATCCAAAACTGTGGGCACTTGGCCAGAGCCAGCATCTATACAGAGCCCTGAGTAGCTGCAGGCTAGTTTCCCTGGCCTGAGCAGGGTCAGCGGTGGCCCTTTATGATTGACCCCTTTAAGCCTCTTAAATAGGGACTCTTGTGCTGTTCATCTGATCTCAACTGGATCTGTGAGAGGTGGGCAGGAGGCATGTGGATAATGGTGCCCAAGAAGAGGACTCCAGGAGAGAAGGAAATGGTTTTCTCGGCTCTTGGTTTTCTTTTCTTTTTTTCTTCTTTTTTTTTTTTCATAAAGAAATGCAGCGCCATCCCTGGAGCTGCTGCTTTTGTCTATTAACTATTCCAGACGGAAGTCAGTTGGGTTCCTATCATTGGGCTCAGGTGGCTGGGGCGGGTGGGGGAGCCGGTTCCCTGGTGTGTAGTGTATGTCTATGAGGCCAGGGGGCTTCTGGAACCAGCTGCCTCTGCAAATGCAGGCAGGTGCCCATAAAGGGCCCACTCCAGCAGTTTTCCCCTCAACAGCCTGCGCCTGGCTGTCCTGTGGGCATGGTGAACCGCAACCCTAATCACAGCCTGAAGGGGAGCACTGTGTGGTCATCATGGTAATTAAGGATTAGTGGACGCAGGGTTTGGAAATTGGAAGGCAAAGTCTCTTTCCTAGTGAATGAATCTTGCCCCATCTAAGACACAGTTGAGAACCTTCCAGAGGGAATTCCAAGACAAAAATGAGGTAACACGCTTGGACTTTTCAAAATTAGCCAGCATTTTGTCCCAGGCAGAGGTAGAAGCAGAATCTCCCACCTAACTAAAAGGGGAAGGGAGAAGTGAGGCTCAGAGGACAGGTCCAGACACACAGCAGAAAGAACAGTCTTCCTGCAGCTCTGAGTGGGAAAGGAAGTTAAGTTTGAGAGCCCACTCTGTAGTTAGCTTGGGTGAACATTTTCTTCCAAAAGGTCATTCACTTGCTGAGTATTCCACACACACACACAGCCTCGTATAATCTCCTAAGAGATCCTGAGGTTATGCCTTTAGTATCCCTAGTTTACCAATAAGGTTAAGGTTAGACACCCAGGGGAAGGCAGAGCAGGGTTAGATCTCTCAAGCCTTTGGTAGATTTTCCTAGACCATAACAATTGGTCCCAAGAAGCTAGCAGGCCCCTCAGTCTTTGATGCACACCTCCCAGAAGCAATTTGAACCCCCCTTAGGAAAAAGTCTATGTTCAGACTCCAGGACCAGCACTATTGGGCTCTTGTCAACCAAGACCTCACTAGGATGCCCCTTTCTCCAGCCCTTCACAGGTGACTGGAGATGCACACACAGCCCCCAACCTGGGGTATATGAAGGCATCTGCCTCGGCAGAGCATCAACTCAGACCTAAAACAGACAAGGCCTGAGTTGCTCCATTCAGACTCAGCATCTAGAAGTAGTGCCGGAGGCACATCCTCTTTAGAGGCCAGAGCTTGACTATTTGCTCAGCAGTTCTGTGAGCCCCCTTGGCTGCCAGAGGCTGAGAATGCTGCCCTCCCACCCCTGAGAGTCACCACCACCCTCCCACCCCTGAGAGACACCACTCACCTATCTCTAAGTGGAAGCTGAAGTCTCAGATGGTACCCAGCTTCCTCTCTTATCCCCTGGACACTGGAGGTGGCACACCTCTTCTGTCCATCTTTCTCCTGCTTTTGTCCTTCAGACAGAGCCCTACGCAGGAGGACATGAGGCCATGCTCTTCTGCAGTCCTGTACCCCAAGACACACAGAGCTCCTCTCTCCCCTCAGGCTTTGTTTCTGGGGATCAGCCCTGCTCACAGTGAGGGCCAATGGCACGGCTTCCTGCAGGGAAGTTATCTTTCCTGAACCTCAGTTTCTTCACTGATAAATAAAGCTTCAGACCCTCCTAGGTGTGGCAGCTGCTCTTCCTGCCGTCTAAAACAGACCTAGTTACTGCCTGCATAGTTCTAGGCTCTGTTCACATGATCAGACCTTGGGAAGACCCCTCTCCTTTCATGTCCTCACTCCTGAGCCATGCCCACCTTTTCTACCCCAATAATAGTCACTGTTATAATTTTAGCAAGAATTAAACTTTTATGGAGTACCTACCGTACACCAGCTCCACAACAAGAAATTTATTGTGCTCTACCCAAAATTCTGTAAGGCCCACGCTGTCATGGTCTTTATTTTACAGAGAAGAGACTGGGAACTGAAGAGAAAATGATTCACCCAAGATTAGCCTATCAAATGGGTGGCAGAGCTGGCATGTGACCTCCCCCACCGTCCCTGAGGATGCTGGCTAGACGTGTCGAGGCCTCGTCCATGACCAGCTGCCTTGCCTGGCTCAAAGGTCTTTCTCAGGATTGGATCGTATCCCGTGAGGAATAGCAAAGTTAGTCATCACCTTCCATCATTTCTCCCGGGAGCACTTACACCGTACTTTCTGGGAAGACTCTGCCATCGTTTACTCTGTCTGTTGCCACTGTCCCAGTGACCCGCCAGTTCACTTCTGGAGTTGAACAGGTAGAGCGCCAGAGCCCTCGTCAGAAGGTGGCACCAGTGGACACAGTGGGGCCTGAATAAGCAGCTCTGTTCTGAACTTTCCTCACCTGGAGAAAGGGGGGTTCTGATGCCACCTCTGGGTCTTGGGGAGCAGTGACTAAAATAATGGGTGTCAAGGCTGCAATCAAGTAAGATATAATTCATTTGGTCGCCAGCAGCAGCGATGGAGACATCCACACCAGGCCTGTTGTTTCCAAACAGGATGAAAACCCCATGTTTGTCTGGAGTTTTTTGCTGAAGGTGACGTTGGAACTGGGGTCTTTCCCGGATCAGCTTGTCCTGAAGGAGTCTGCACATGCTCCTGCGATCACCATGTTGCTGTCACATCAGAACGGCAGAACCCTCGCTGCCCTGGCCACAGCCGTTCTCTCTTCTCTCTCCCCACCCAGGGCAGTGGGGTCCCCTCATAGTCCCTGCTGTCTCCAGCCCTGCCTCTCTCCTCCAGACTAGAACTTGGGAACAGATAGACCTCCAGGTGCTTCGGTGAGGTGTGGCACCATGACAGTTAGCTATTCTGTGGCATCTTGGTATGGTGAAGAGGGGTGTGAATAGTGAGAGGTCTTACACACATCCCTGGGGACCTCAGGAGATGACCAGGCTCATCCTTACTGAAGATGAAGAACCTCTCAAATACCTCTGTGCTTCTTCACTTCCTGCTGACCGCACAGGTGCGTTCTCACCCTAGCGCCTCTACCTGAGCAGTTTCTTCGCCCTGGGATTGGTGTCTCCATCCCTGCCTTTCTCACCTGTCCCAAAAATACCTTTCAAATCAAAGCACTGGTAGCCGACCCTAGTCAGCAGTCTCTGGGCCATGCGTAGCATTAGAGTCTCGCTGTGTCCGACCTGTTCATTCCACCACACAGGGCGATCTCAAGGGTGTGGTATTTTAGTGTGTCTCCTAGCCCCCTGGGTCAGCACCCTGCTCACAGTAGATGCTCAATTCAAACTGGATGGCTTGAACCAAATGTGATTTGAAGTCACCTTCCAAGTGGCAGTTCTAGGACTTGAGCGCGGAACTGGGAGCCCCAGATCTAGCACATCTCAATCCCCCGAAGCTGTCAGAAATAACATCGAGGGACCTGCTCTCGGAATGGCGGCGTTCAGACCAGCGGCTTTCATCCGCCTTCCACTGAGGTGGAGGAATCCATGGGGGAGCCGGGCTGCCTCAGAGGCAGCTTCGGGGTACCTCGAGGCCTCTCTTTGCATTGCTCTTCAAACTCGTTTCTTTCCTTTGCCCCGTTCAGCCTCTGGGTTGCCGGGTTGGGGGTGCGGTGCTCTCTCTCACATCTATCTCTCTCCCCCATTTCTGCTAATTTCCCTAGTCCTTTATCAATACAGTAGGAAACTGGCTTTCTGAATGAGATGGGAGGAGACAAAGAAAACCACCCACCACCATGCTTGTAGAGTGCCCAGTTCATATTCCTGCTGCGACTGTATCTAAATTTGCAAATCCTCACCCTGAGCCCCTCCATCATGTGTCATCTTTTATGCATGGCCACCTCTGCAGTGCCGCTCGGCCAGTTGCTACGCAACCGACGTCGGCGCCGCGGGGGCTTGACATTAGTGAAAGCAAATTGACCAGAGGAGCCCTCATCCCGCATGCAAAGCAGCCAGGCTGTATCTTCAAAGAGAGGCTGTCGGTGCTGAAGCAGGGTCACCTTCATTCTGTAGGGCCAGATCCTTGGACCACAGCCTCATCAGCCCAAGCGGCACCCAAGTTATTTTGCTCCAGAAAAGGTCAAAATCCGGAAAGGGATAGAGTAACCTGGCTAGTGAGCAGAGAGTAAATGCACCTTCGGCTTTGAAATTCAGGGCAGGTGGCGTGCATTTGCCTTTTGCAGAGCGACTACTGTGCGCTAAACACTTACTGTGTGCTAAGCCTGGCACACAGCCTGAGAACAAGATTGCAAAAAGCTCCAGGGCTTCTCAGCCCAGTTCTCTGTTGATCAACTGCGAGCTGTGCCTGCCAATCACTCAGGACAGTCTCAGTCACCGAAGAAAGCTGTCCTTGGATGTCTTGGAGGCGTATAAACATCTGGGTTTATAACCTAGGAGAAGGGAGGCCAGGAGGAGCAGCAGCCTAGGGATGTGCAAAGGAGAGCTCTGCCTTAAACATTTAGGATTAACTCCAAGCCTTCTGCTAGGCTGAGCAGAGGAATTCCGAGGTGTCCATTCTGTTTTACCTTTCTACACAAAGAGGAACTTGGCCTCGCAGTTGCCCCCTTGAGCAAACACCCATTTGCACCAGAAGGCTGCAAGTTGTGCTTCAAAAGCAAAAGGCGTTGGAACCAAATAGTCTCAGGTCCTGGTCTCACCAGTGCCAATTGTGGGATGGCAGCAATTTACTTCCGCCTCTTGGAATTCTAGTCTTTCCATCTGTAAAATGGGCATGGATGCTGAATGGCTGACATGGAGAATCAGTAGAGATTCCCTGGGGGCCCACAGCTCCCTCCATTCAGGGAAGAAGGTAAGCTGACTGCAGAGCTTCAGCTCTTCCTCAGCTCCTGCAAAACTAATCCCTCCGTCTTAACCCCAGCTTTGCAGCAGGCCGCCTGCTGCAGCCCCCCCTTCCCTTTTAAACTTCCTCCACCCACTCATTGTTTTATCCCAGCCCCAACCCCAGCAAGCATTTGCGGAGAACCTGCAGACCACTCCAGCCAGCAAAAGCAAGGAGGTTACTGTCAGTCTTCACCTCTCCCTGCATTCCTCCAAGTCCAACCCCTTAGTCTTATCCCCTGCCTGGTAGCAGAACGCCTGCTGTGGCCTCTCCTCATTCTCTGCCCCCATTCCTCCGGGAAAATCCTGAGAGGACACCCTGCTTTTTTCCCTCCTGTGGGCCCCCTAAGCCCCCAAGAACCCATCTCCATTCCTAAGTCTCATTCCCCAATATCTAGAGATACTTTTTTTGTTGTTTTGTTTTGTTTTTCAAGACAGGGTTTCTCTGTAGCTTTGGAGCCTGTCCTGGAACTCCCTTTGTAGACCAGGCTGGCCTCAAACTCACAGAGATCCGACTGCCTCTGCCTCCCGAGTGCTGGGATTAAAGGCGTGCGCCACCACCGCCCGGCTAGAGATACATTTTACCTGGAATCCTCAGTGGCTGCACCTATCAGGATCTCAGAAAAATTTCCTACCAGGCAACACAGAGTTAACACACTCTCCTAAGAACCAGAAACAAAGGAACAAAACATCCACCCAACAAAGACAAAAACAGATATCAGCCCCTAGAATTACAATATTCCCAAACCCAGATGCCTAAAGACCAGCATAAAAGCAAAATCAATAACACCGAGAAGAATATGTCTCCATTAGAGCCCAACTATCCTACCACGGTAAGCCCTGAGAATTGCAACATCGCTGCGGCACATGGAAAGGACTTTAAAGGAGCCTTTATAAATATGGTAGCGGTCCTTAGAAGGGAAGTGCATAAATAAATGTAAAGAAATCTACGAAAACACAAACAGTGGAAGGACATGAATAAAACAGTTCAAGGCCTGAAAGTGGAAATAGAATCTGTAAAGAAAACCCAAACTCAGGGAAATCTGGAAATGAAAAATTTAAAAACTCAAACAGGAACCTCAGAGGCAAGCCTCACCAACAGAATACAAGAAATGGAAAAGAGAATCCCGACATTGAAGACGCGATAGAAGAGATGGATATGTCCATCAAAGAAAATGTTAAGTAAAAAAAATTCTTACTTAAAACATCCAGAAAATATAGGACACTATGAAAAGACCAAACCTAAGAATAATAAGAATAGAAGGAAAAGAAACCCAGCTCAAAGGCACAGAAAATACAGAAGAAAATTTCTCTAACCTAAGGACATGCCTGTTACGGTACAAGAAGCTTACAGAACACCAAATGGGATGGACCGGAAAAGAAAGTTCCCTCAGCACAAGATAAGCAAAACACCATACATACAGAACAAAGAAAGAATATTATAAGTTTCAAGGGGAAAAGAACAAATAACATATAACATATTAAGACACCTGACTTCTCAATGGAAACTAAAATCCAGAAGAGCCAGGACAGATGTTCTACAGACTCTAAGTGACCACCAGTGCCAACCCAGACTGACATGTCCAGAAAGAAGACTCAATTGCAACAGATGGGGAAAATAAGACATTCCATGATAAAATCCAGATTTAAGCAATATTTATTTACAAATCCAGCCCTACAGAAGGTATAGAAGAAAAACTCCGATATAAAAAGGTTAACTATACCCAAGAAAACTCAAGGAATAAATAATTTCAGGCCAGCAAATAAAAAAATAACATGCACACTCACACATACACACATGCACAGTTACAACACACACACACACACACACACCACCACCACCACCACCACAACTACAACCACAACAACACAATAGAAAAACAGGAATTAACAACACACTAGAAAAACAGGAATTAACAACACTGCTCATTGATATCTCTCAACATCAAGATCTCAAATCCCTAATAAAAGGACACAAACTAACAATAAAATAAAATAATAAAAAAAAGGACCCTTCCTTCTGCTACATCCAAGAAACACATCTCAACATCAAAGATACACATCACCACAAAGTAAAAGGATGGAAAAGATATTCTGAGCAACTGTACCTAAAAAGCAAGCTGGTGTAGCCATTTTAATATCTAACAAAATAGACTTCAAAGAAAAACAGATCAGAAGAGACAGGTAAGGACACTACATACTCAAAGAAAAAATTTACCAAGATGACATTCTAATTCCTAACATTTATGCACCCAAGTCTGTAAAGAAACACTACTGTAGATTAAATCCCTCATGGACCCTCACACACTGATAGTGGGAGACTTCAATATCCCACTCTCACCAATAGACAAATCATCTAGACAAAAACTAAACGGAGAAATGCTGGAGCTAACTGATGTTTCAAATCAAGTGGATCTAACAGATATCTGCAGAACATTTTGCCCAAACACAAAAGCCTTCTTCTCAGCTCATCATGGAACTTTCTCCAAAACTGATCACAAAGAAAGTCTCTACAGCTACAAGAATATTGAGATAACATCCTGCATCCTATCTGACCACCATGGATTAAAATGGAATAGCAATGACAGAAATCTTACAAACGGACGAAAACTGAACAACTCACTACTAGATAAAAAATAAATCAAGACAGAAATTAAGGAAGAAATTAAAGACTTTCTAGAATTGAATGAAAATGAGTACACAGCATACTCAAACTTATGAGACACAATGAAGGTAATCTAAGAAGCAAGTTCAAACCACTAAACGCCTACATTAAAAACTTGAAAAAATCTCTTACTAGAAACTTAACAGCATACTGGAAAGCTCTAAAATGAAAAGAATAAATCATACCCAAAAGGAGTAGAATGCAAGAAATATTAAACTCAGGGATGAAATTAATAAAATAAAAAGCAAAAAATAGTAAAAAAAAAAAAAAGAATGTAACAAAGGCTTGGTTCTTTGAGAGAATCAATAACATTGACAAAACCTTATCCAAATTAACTAAAAGACAGAGAGGAAATATCCAAATTAACAAAATCAGAAACAAAAAGGCAGACATAACAACAGACACTGAGGAAATCCAAAGAATAGCAAGGAAATACTTTAAAGACCTATACAACACCAAACCGGAAAAAAAAATCTAAAGAAATAGGTAATTTTCTCAATATGTACCACTTACCAAAGTTTAATCAAGATCAGAGAAATATTTTAAACATACCTATAACTCTTAATGAAATAGAAGCAGTAATTAAAAGTCTTTCAACTAAACTAAAATAAAATAAAATAAAATAAAATAAAGTCCAGGTCTCACTTTCAAAGAAGAGTTAATGTCAATAGTCCTCAAATTATTCCACGAAATAGAAACAGAAGGAGCACTGCCCAATACATTTTATAATACCACAATTAACCTGATTCCCAATCCACATAAAAAACCCTAAAAAAGAAAGGTAATTGCAAGGTAATTTCTCTTTTGGACATAAATTCAAATTTTCTCAATAAAATTCTTGCAAATCAAGTCTAAGAACACACTAAAAAGGTATCCACCATGATCAGGTATGCTTCATCTAATAGATGCAGGGATGGTTCAACATACATAAATCCATAAATGTAATTCACCAAGGACATCAACATGGCCCTCTGCCTCAGCATGAGCCACAGACACCATCATCGCCCCTGGGGGTAGTACAGGCCAAGGATATCAACATGGCCTCTAGGACAACATGGACACCAATATGTATGCTAGCAGCAGCCTAGGCTACTCACATCAACATGGCCCCCAGCGGCAACATAGACCACCGACATTCGCATGATCTTCACTGGTAACATGGGCCACAGACATCAACATGGTCCCCAGCTTCAGTAGGACTAGAACGCGAACATGGTCCTCAACAGCAGCATGGACCGTGGACATCAACATGACCTCAGGCAGCTGCAATTCTTAGTAGTAAAAGAGCTGCCAGAGGTATCACTGTCCCTAACCTCAAGTTGTACCACAGAGCTATAGTGACTTTTTAAAAAAACATGATACTGGCACAAAACAGACGAGTTGACTGATAAAGTCAAATTAAAGACCCAGACAGAAATTTACACACCTATGGACATATGTCTATCTGTTTATTTTTTATAATGAAGCCAGAAATATATACTGGATATATATATGAAGATAGCATCTTTAACAAAGGGTTCTGGTCAAACTGAATGGTTGCTTGTAGAAGAATCTAAATTGATCCATACTTCTAACCCTGCACAAAACTTAACTCCATATGGATCAAAGACCTCAACATCAAACCAGATACACTAAACCTGATAGAAGCAAAAACAAGGAATAGTTTTCAACTAATTGCCATAGGAAAAGACTTTCTGAAGAGAACAGGTTTAGCACAGGCACTAAGATCAACAATTAATAAATGGAACCTCATGAGACTAAAAAGCTCCTGACGGGCAAAAATACCATCATTTGATAAAGAGACAGCCTACAGAATGGGAAAATTATTTTTACAAACTACATATGTGATGGGGGCTAATATTCAAAATATATAAAGAATTCCAACAACTATATTAAGAAAACAAATAATCCAAATTTAAAATGGAAATGCAAATCTAAATTAAAAATTTCAAAAGAGGAAATTCAAATGGCTAAGGAACAAAGAAATACTCTACATCCTTAGACACCATGGAAATGCGAATCAAAACTACTTTGAGATTCTATCTTACACCTGTCAGAATGGCAAAGACCAATAAAACAAGTGACAGCTGACATTGCTGCGAACGTGGAGTAGGATCTATCCATTGCTGGTGGGAGTACAAACTGGTACAGCCACTATCAGTGTGGTAGTTCCCCAGGAAGATGGGAATCCATCAACCTCAAGATCCAACTATACCACTCTTGGGAATATACCCAAAGGACGCTTCATCCTGTTACACAGATACTTGCTAAGACACATTTGTTGCTGCTCTATTCATAACAGCCAGAAGTTGGAAATAACCTAGATGTTCCTCAACAGAAGAATGGATAAAGAAAATATGATCTATTTACACAACAGAGTATTACTCAGCCATTTTTAAAATGAAAATTGCAGGCAAATGTATGGAACTAGAAGAAAATCATCCTGAATGTTGTATCCCAGACCCAGAAAGACAAACTGGTATGTATTGTCTTATACGTGGATGTTAGCTGTGAAGTCCATGGTAACCAAGCTACAATCCATAGACCCACGGAGGGTAGGTAAAGAGCAAGAAACTAGGGGGACAGATAGATCTTGTTAGGAAACGGAAATAGAACAGATAATTGTAGATGAATGGGGTGACTGGGATTTAGGGTCAGGTGGGGATGGGTGAGAAGAAGGAGACAAGGGAGGGAGTATGAGGAGAGACAGGTAAGTAACTAAGACACTAATCCTTAACACTTGATGCTGATTGACCAAAATCCCACACTGCGTTAGGCACTTGCTCATTTTTTACACAGAAGCCCTTTTATTTATCAAACCTAGAGAGGCATCACTGGGGAACAGAAGATGCTAGCGTTCTGGGAAAGATTCCTGAGCCTGAATCTCCTCTCTATAAAGTATAAGATAAGGCTACCTGCCTGACATCCAGGTCTGTCTTGAAGATGGGAAACAATAGATGTCTGAGTGTTAAGATATGAAGTCTTGTTAGACATCAGCAGTTCCTTAAAAGAGCACTTTCCCAAACCCGAGGTCCACAACTTGTTTCTCACAGGTGTGTTTCTTTAATTAGTCTATGTTAAGAAATGTGTTGTCATTGTTTAAAAAAATGATGAGCCGGTTGAATTGCCTTCATGATGTATTGAAAAGCATTTCTTCATTATTTGGACTAATTTCCAAACAAATTAAAAACTATTGTAGCAGTCAGGCTCTGACTGTTCCCTCTATTAGATTCAGAAGATGGTAAGTTCCTTAAGACACAGATATAAACAATTCTTGTAACACAATCTGATTTTATAATTAAATTTAATTTTCTGCCTGGGAAGACAAAGTTCTCCTTTCCAAGTTCTTTGTCCTCAAGTTCCTGACTCTTCTCCCACTTCTGCATAGGGAAAGTCAACCACCATTCCCAGAATTCTGTGGTGTGTAAACAGTCTCAAATCTTTTCTCAAATGTTCCTTGATCAAAGATATGATCAGGATGGAGAAAGTTGAATTCAACTATGATCAAATCAGTCACTCCCAACCCCTAGCCAAGAACAACCATGGTAAACTCCTCATGAGGGCAAATCACCTAGCAGACAAGCTCTGCTCAGTAGTCCATAGAGGATCCACCCTGTGCCAGATCATTATGCCCTGGGAATACTTACTGTCCAATGAAGAGATGAAGGCAGAAAAAAAAAGATGAAACAAGGAGAATTTAAAATATGTGCACAGGGGTATTTAAATAGTGAGATGGTTTTCTGAACTGAGGTCCTTGTGAACTGGTAGGCATATAGGATGAATCCTGGACTAGTCTATATCTGGAGTTAGGACTTAATCTGGGGCAAGGTTCATGACTTTATCATGGTTGGGACGAGAGCTCAGCCTGGGAACAAATTCAGAACTCAGATTGTGATCAAAACCGAGGTTCAGATTTGATTGACTGCTTCTCAGTTTCTTGCAAAGAGCGTAGCTCAGGTGAGACCTGAAGCCCAGAGCTAGCCTCCAGCCGAGACAGAGCTAAACTTTGGTCAGGATCCCGGCTCAGTTTATTACTGTATCATCAGAATCCAGAAATGACTTAGACTTAGTCTCTGCTCAACGATCCCATAGTCAGGAAAAGAGCAAACAGAAATTTCCTAACAATCAGTGAGAGTTGTAACAGAGGGAACAGAACACAGGAGAGTCTGGTCTTAGCACGTGGAGTTAGGGAACACTTTCCAGAGATGATCGTGCTATGACTATGTTCAAAAGAACGTGAGCAACTTCATGTCTATGTCCTTTTTTGGTATCATCATTTTGAGCATATAAGCTCAAACCCTTTTGTGGTTCTCTAAATACCACAACACCATGATGGGCACAACATTTGTTTTGAGGAACACCCTTCCTGTTCCTCTGGACACCAAGGTCCTGGAAAATGGACAGATTATTTCAACCTCCATATTTACATTATTTCCTATTTATGGTTGTACTGCTGGTTTTGTGTATCAACTTGACACAACCTAGAGACATCAGGGAGGAAGGAGCCTCAGTTGAGGACATGCCTCCATGAGATCCAGCTGTAAGGTATTTTCTAATTTAGCGATCAATGGGGGAGGTCCCAGCCAATAGTGAGTCATACCATCTCAGCGCTAGTGGTCCTGGATTCTATAAGAAAGCAGGCTGACCAAGCCATGGGAAGCAAACCAGTAAGCAACACCCTTCCATGGCCTCTGCATCAGCTCCTCCCCACCAGGATCCTGCCCTGTTTTAGTCCCTGTCCTAACTTCCTTCAATAATGAACAGCAATGTATAAGTTTAAACTGAATAAACTCTTTCCTTCCTAACTTGCTCATGGTCATGGTGTTTTGTGGAAGCAATGGAAACCCTAACTAAGGCAAATTGATTCCAGGGACTGGGGTATTGCTGTGGTAGACTGGACCATGTTTTTGTTTAGAGTAATATGGACTCTGAGCGTTTGGGTTAGGAAGAGAGTGGAATGCTTTAAGCTCTGCTTAATGGGTCATACTAGTAAAAGCACAGAAGTCAGTGGTACTAAGAGTGATTTGAACAGTGTGGGTCTAGCTCAAGAGGTTTCAGAGGAGAAGAATTTTAGTATGTTGCCTAGAAATCATTCTTGTGCTATTTTGGTGGAAAATGTGGTTGCTTTTTGCCCTTGTCTGAAAAGTTTGCCTGAAGCTAAAGTAAAGAGCTTCAGATTAGTTACCTTGGCAAAGGAAATCTCAAAACAGCTTAGTATAGACTCTGCTGTGTGATTATTAGTGTTAACTCATGATATGAAGCTATACAATGAAAAGGAGTAAGCTGAGCAAGGAAAAATATTCGGGAAGAAAAAAAGCACCAGAAAGTGGATTGGAGCTAAATTCTTTGTTCAAGAAGATAAACAAATTAAGAAATGGAATAAAGGAAGTGGTGACCTCAGGGCAAGATCCCACCCAGTTAAGTTTCTACCTTGTGAAAAGGAACTAAAGAAAAACTTAGAGCCGGGTGTGATCGTGCACTCAGAAGGCTAGTGTGAGTTTGAGGTCACGCTGGTTTACAGAGCAAGTTCCAGAACAACCAAGCTTAAACAGTGAAAGAAATCATCAAAAACAGAAGGCTTATGAAGATGTAATTGAAAGATCTCTGAGTTCAAGGCCAGCCTTGTCTACAGATCCTGTTTCAGGACAGCCAAGCTTGGGTAGTGAAGGAAACCACCAAAAACACAAAGTTGTGAAGATATAATTGAATGAGAGGGGCTGTGTTCCAGTCCCAGTAAGCAACAGAACTTGAAAGATTCAACCACATGGTTCTGGAGTTAAGGATAGAAGAAAGGGGCTGTGGAATCTGCCTCTGTGACTAAGAAAAGCTGCTGAGGTCAGACATGCATCAGGGGTGTCCCTGAATGGAGGCCTAGAGAGACCATTTCATGAAGCTGTGAGATTGAAGTCTGGATTACCTTGTAGACCCCAAAATGTTGGAGATGCCAGAGCTGTGGGATACCTGCCAAGGAAAGTTGGTATCAGAGTGGAACCAGCCCAAAAGAAAGAAGTATATTGCAGTCAACAAGGCTGAAAGGAGTTGGAGATCTGAAGAGTGTTTTGATATCAGATATGAAGATGCAGAGGTTGGAGTTTGCCCAGCTGGTTGTCAGTTTTGGTCTTGTCCAGGATTTCCTCACTATGCTCCCTTCCCTACATTTGGGAATGGTAATGTATATATCCTGCTCCATTATATGTTGGAAGTATGTGATCTGCTTTTTGATTTTAATTTTATAGGTGAGTACAGACTGAACTTTGGACTTTTAAACCGTGCTGAGACTGTGATAGATTATGGGGGCTTTGTAGTTGGACTAAATACATTTCACATTTTGATATTGTTACAAGCTTTGGGGGGGGCAGGGAGTGGAATGTGGTGGTTTGAAAGAAAATTGCCCCCAAAGGGAATGGCACTATTAAGAGGTGAGACCTTGTTGGAGTAGGTGTGGTCTTGTTGGAGGAAATGTGTCACTGTGGAGGTGGGCTTTGAGGTCTCACATATGCTTAAGTCATACACACTGAGAAAGTTCACTTCATGTCACCTTTGAATCAAGAGGTAGAATTCCCCAGCACCATGCCTGCCTGCATGCCACTATACCCCAGCCACCGTGTTCCCCCACCATGATAATGGCCTAATTCTCTGAAACTGTCAACCAGTCCCAAATAAATGTTTCCTTTATAAGAGTTGCTGTGGTCATGGTGTCTCTTCACAGCAATGGAAACCCTTAGACAACCATCCAGTAATTGTTTGGCCAACATTAACTCCCAGACATACCGGCTCTTGACCAGGTACTGTGTTACCCTGCAGGGGTTCTTTGGATTACTCATATCTATCTTATGATACAAATCCATGATCCCTCCCTTCCATGTTAACCCACAAAGAAGCAGCAAAGCAGAGCAAATCAGAAAGTGAGGACAGGAAAATCAAAGCACTCTGTGACCTCAGGCAAAGAACTTTCACTTTTTCAGATTAAATGGGACAGACTGGTGCCTTTTCTATATTATGGAGAATTTTAAAGAAAAGGGCGAAACCGGGCGGTGGTGGCACACACCCTTAATCCCAGCACTCGGGAGGCAGAGGCAGGCGGATCTCTGTGAGTTCGAGACCAGCCTGGTCTACAGAGCTAGTTCCAGGACAGGCTCCAAAGCCACAGAGAAACCCTGTTTCGAAAAACCAAAAAAAAAAAAAAGAAAGAAAGAAAGAAAGAAAGAAAGAAAGAAAGAAAGAAAGAGAAATGGGCGGATTATAACAAAGCTCTCATGGATGAAAAAGGAATCATAAATTAGCCAATCTTCCTGATATCAATCTAGCCTCACATCGATCCTAAAAGGTAGAATCAAAACCTGTTGACAGCCTGAGAACTTGGGGAAAGGAGGTGCTTCTTAGCCTCTGCTTTGGGGGCTTGGAAACAGTTTGGATTTCATATCTGTATCACTGCATGTGTCTAAAGTTGGCTTCTGCAGAACAAACCTTGAGACAGAAACACATATGTAAGGAAGTTTTAAAGGAAATTTTCCAGAAAACCAATGAAAAAGTAGAAAAGATGGAATAGGAAGTGAAAGACACTGAACAGGGTGCAACCTCAGCCAAAACCTCTCAGAAAGTGAGCTTAAACCTGGCCCTAAAGGGGAACTCTGGGATAGATGTCAAAATGTGAAATCATTCCTACTTGGTGACATCGAGGCTAGGAATGGGGATTTGCCTTCTATCACTGGCCTTCATTGGAAAATAGCTAGACCTACAGTAGTGAGCTAGTTCTAGTACCCATTACTCCAAGGGCAGGCCACAGAAGGAAAGTCATGGTGCCTGTAAACCCACATGAATACCTAGAAAAGGCCTGTATGGAGCCCCACACTGTCCGCTACAAGCCTGCTGTGTGGTTCTCCAAGTCACTGAGCACTGACCATCCCTGCATATTTTCTTTCAAGATCTCCATTTTACCCTTAAAAGATGGCCCATTGCCTGCTTAAAATTCTTTCTGCCTTTTGGCTGCCATAAAGACAAAGTCCAAGACCCTTGTGAGGGTTAAGGAACCTCTCATTATCCACCCACAGCTGAGTACGCCCAAACCTTATCATTTACAACGTCCACCACTTGACCAACCTAACAAAACTGATGGAATTACAATGGGATTATAGATAGTCCTCAAATTGCTCATAGCCCAAGGGTAAGAGGAGAATACAATAAAACATTCAGAAGTTTGGGAATAGAAAGTATCTAGCCCAGTCTGGATTCAAAGCAGAAACTGGACCAAAAATAATCAGAGCAGGTTTGTAACGTGGTGTGGACGTCGGGGACACAAAGGAGTGGGTCTGAAAGAGTGGTCACAAAATAAACAGCTACTCAATGAGCAGACAAAGAATGGCTCTCAGGAATAGCGTGCTCTAAGCTCTGGGGCTCCTATCTCCTGCTTGTTTATCACTGAGACCTGTGACAAGCCATTTAATTGTTTCGGCCCTCCATTTTCTTACTCTGAAAACAGGGCTAATGAGACTATTTAATGCAAGACAGTGATGCAAATCCCTGTTCGAATTTAGGTTCATTAGTCATTTATTTTTAAAGTAATTTTGAGACCCTGCTTTATTATAAAAATGTGTGTTGTAATTGACCTACAAATGGGACTTGGAGAGGAGGCAAGCTTGGGGATCGTTACTTGTAACAGTGTGGCAAAATGCTACTGTTGAGATCCAAGAGCCTAGAGAAGGGAGGTTCCTGTGTTGTCCTCTAATGGAGGATGTTTCCCAAGAAGCTAACATCTGTATTCCTGGGTTTTAAAAGGGTCTTGGCAGCTGTTAAAGGGGGTTCAGGTGGACAGAGAACACTTGAAAACACAGAAGCATCAACACGCAGTGTTTGGCCCGCCAAGGTTGGTCACAGAGGTATAGTATGTAGGAAGCGGTGGCTTTACACAAAAGCTAGAAGAGAACTCCACTGAAACCATATTTTAGAGAGAGAGAGTTGTTTGATTTTTCTGCAAACAGTGAGAGCCCTCTTTGGCATTGAGATGAGAGGGTGCATTGAGTAAACCCTAGAGGAAGAGCTATGGGTATACTACCTTAAAAACTGGGGAAACTTCTGAACGTTCCCAGCCATTACTCCCATGGCACAGCCACTGTCACCAAGCTGCATGAAGCCTCAGCAATCTGCCCCTTGGATAGCCACCCACTATGGAAATGCCAGCTCCTACATCATGACAGTCAGTATCCACCAGTTCCTGGTGAGCTTTGTTTGGTTCCCTTAATTGTGTTCTTGTTGGCAAGCTATATGATGAAACACCTTCTAATTAGTTCTGGATATCCCCTTGAACATCTTTACTAGCCTTCTATTTCTGTGTGCAGCAATTCATCCAAAACTCAAGGGCTTCACACAACCATTTATTTAGCTCGGGATTCTGTGGGTTGGTAATCTGAGCTGTTGTTCTCAGGTGGGTGGCCCTCCTGCTGGTCTTGGCTGGGATCATTCATTCATCTGTGTATTATCTATGGGTCAGTTAGGAAGCTCAGCTTTTGTGTGTAAGTTAGCTCTCAACTAGAGGCAGCAGAGATCAGCTGGGTCAAGCATGTTTTACCAT
The DNA here is from genome assembly GCF_000317375.1 of Microtus ochrogaster. Taxonomy (NCBI): domain Eukaryota; kingdom Metazoa; phylum Chordata; class Mammalia; order Rodentia; family Cricetidae; genus Microtus; species Microtus ochrogaster. Next base: position 77,463,493 of record NC_022016.1, on the reverse strand, counting down.
CCAAAAGGCTAGCCTGGGCTGTCTTCTCTGTGTAACCAGAACAACAAGGAAGAAGGCTTTCAACATCTCTTGATTTAGACTTAGAAATATCACAAATGAAGTCAGAATGGGTGAATGACCTACCTGCCAGTGAAACTGTATCTCTCCCTGAATTTTGTCCCCCCAGACCCTTACCCAAGCCAACATCATCCCAGCTGATCCCTGGCCCTGCTGCTGCTGACCCCTAGCTCCAATGCACATCCACCACTGAGGTGCAGACTACACCAGCCACAACTGGTGAGTGACCCTCCTGTCCTGTGGCCTTCCAACAGCCATCTCAACACCAGTACCACTGCTGGGCCCTGACCACAACCCCAGAGGAATCAATCCCACTGCTCTGGTGTAGCACTCCCTAGTTGTCAAGCACGTGAGCAACCTGCATGCCAGCTGGATTGCTGCCATTACTAGAGTCTGCTCCAAGAGCCACACCTGCACCCAATCCCACCCACCTCACCATCCTTGCCATAATTAGCCCTTTTCCAGAACCGCACCACACTCCATAGGCCCAGACACTGTCCACACCAGTCAGAAGAACAGCCCCACCCAAACGGCTGATCCTACGTGTCCCAGAAGAAAACTCAGGCTTTACATGAGACCAAACCAGATCAAGAAACCTAAGGCCCCCCAAAATCCAGCACAGATACTCTACTTACTGTACCTGAAGACACACCAGTCACCAGAACTCTTGAACATTTAGTAATCATTCCAAATCCAGATACTTAAATGCCAGAGTAAGAACACAATCAATGACAGAAAGGGTAATATGCCTCCACCAGAAGCCAGCTGTCCTATGACAGCAAGACCTGAACATTTCCAATGCAGGTGAATAACAAGAAAACAACCTTAAAAATAACTTTATAAAGATGATAGAGGTCCTTAAAGAGGAAATGAAAAAAAAATTCCTTAAAGAAATTGAGGAAAAGACAAAAAATTGGGGGAAATCAATAAATCTCTTAAAAAATGTAAAGAAAACCAAGAAAAAAAACAGTTGACAGAAACAAATTAAATTGTTCAACACCTGAAAATGGAAATAGAAGCAATAAAGAAAACGTAAACTAAGGGAATGGAAAATCTGGGTGAGTGACTAGGAACTACAGATGCAAGCATCACCAACAGAGTAGAAGAGATGGAGCAGAGAATCTCAGGCACTGAAGATACTATAGAGAAAAGAGATTCATTGGTCAAAGAAAATGTTAAATCTAAAAAAATCCTAACATAAGACATTCAGGAAATATGGGGTGCTGTGAAAAGGCCAAACCTAAGAATTATGGAAATAGAAGAAGAATCCCAACTAAAGGTCCAGAAAATATATTCAACAAAATCATAGAAGAGATTTTTCCCTACCTAAAAGAGGACATACCTAAAATGGTACAAGATGCATACAGGATACCAAATAACTGGACCAGAAAAAAAAGTCCCCTTGCCACATAATAATCAAAACACTAAACATACAGAATAAAGAAAGAATATTTAAAAGCTGCAAAGGAAAAAGACCAAGTAGCATAAAAAGGCAGACCTATCAGAATTACACTCAACTTCTCAATGTAGTCTCTAAAAGCCAGGAGAGCCTGGACAGATGTCTTTCAGTGTCTAAGATACCATGGATGCCATGTAGACTACTATACCAGCAAAACTTTCAATTATTATATATGAAAAACAAGATATTTCATGACAAAGTCAAATCTAATGAATATCTATCCATAAACCCAGTCCTACAGAAGGTACTAGAAGAAAAACTCCAACCCAAGGAAGTTAGCTCCACCTTTGAAAACACAGGCAACAGATAATTCCACATCATAAAAGCACAAATAAGGGAAACATACACCACCACCACCACCATTACTACCACCACCATTACCACTACCACAAAAAAACGGGAATTAACAACTGCTCATTAATATCCCCCAATATAGATGGATTCGACTCACCAATAAAAAGACAGGCTATCAGAATGGATATAAAAAACAAGATCCATTCTTCTGCTGCATACAAGAAACACACCTTAACATCAAAGACAGATCTTACCTCAGAGTAAAGGGTTAGAAAGAATTTTCCAATCAAACAAATCTAAGAAGCAAGCTAGTATAGCTATCTTAATAATCTAGCAAAATAGACTTCAAACCAAAATTAATCAAAAGAGATGGAGGAAGGCATTTCATATTCACCAAGAGACAAATCCACCAAAATGATGTCTCAGTTTTGAGCATCTATACCCCAAACATAAGGGCACCCACATTTCTAAAAGAAACATTATTGAAGTTTAAATTACGTGTAGAACCCCACACATTAATAGTGGGAGATTCCAATACCCCACTCTCACCAATAGACAAGTCATTCAAACAGGAACTAAACAGAAAAATAAGGAAACTAACAGATCCTATGATGCAAATGAACCTAACAGATACCTACAGAATATTTCACCTGAACACCAAAAACTGTACCTTCTTCTCAACACCTCATGGAACCTTCTCCAAAACTGACCACATACTTGATTAAAAAGCAAGTCTTAACAAATACAAAAAAATTTAAATAAGCCCCTTGTATTTTATCAGATCACCATGGGTTAAAGCTGGAATTAAATAGCACCATGAACTAAGAAAGCCTAAAAACTCATGGAAACTGAACAACTCTCAACTCAATTACCACTGGGTCAAAAAAAGAAAGAAATTAAAGACTTCTGAGAATTCAATTAAAATTAATGCACAACCTACACAAAGTTATGCAACACAATGAAAGCAGTTCTAAGAGAAAGTTTATAGCACCAAGTGCCTGCATAAAGAATCTGGAGAAATCTCATATTAGCAACTTAACAGCATACCTGAAATCTCTAGAACAAAAAGAAGCAAACATACCTAAGAGGAGTAGGAAACAGGAGATAATCAAACTGGGTAATGAAATCAATAAAATAGAAACAGAGAACAATACAAAGAATCAATGAAACAAAGTTTGTTCTTTGAGAAAATCAACAAAAT
>NC_022016.1:77438641-77460382 GCF_000317375.1 Microtus ochrogaster | reverse complement strand
GGAAGGCATTTCATATTCACCAAGAGACAAATCCACCAAAATGATGTCTCAGTTTTGAGCATCTATACCCCAAACATAAGGGCACCCACATTTCTAAAAGAAACATTATTGAAGTTTAAATTACGTGTAGAACCCCACACATTAATAGTGGGAGATTCCAATACCCCACTCTCACCAATAGACAAGTCATTCAAACAGGAACTAAACAGAAAAATAAGGAAACTAACAGATCCTATGATGCAAATGAACCTAACAGATACCTACAGAATATTTCACCTGAACACCAAAAACTGTACCTTCTTCTCAACACCTCATGGAACCTTCTCCAAAACTGACCACATACTTGATTAAAAAGCAAGTCTTAACAAATACAAAAAAATTTAAATAAGCCCCTTGTATTTTATCAGATCACCATGGGTTAAAGCTGGAATTAAATAGCACCATGAACTAAGAAAGCCTAAAAACTCATGGAAACTGAACAACTCTCAACTCAATTACCACTGGGTCAAAAAAAGAAAGAAATTAAAGACTTCTGAGAATTCAATTAAAATTAATGCACAACCTACACAAAGTTATGCAACACAATGAAAGCAGTTCTAAGAGAAAGTTTATAGCACCAAGTGCCTGCATAAAGAATCTGGAGAAATCTCATATTAGCAACTTAACAGCATACCTGAAATCTCTAGAACAAAAAGAAGCAAACATACCTAAGAGGAGTAGGAAACAGGAGATAATCAAACTGGGTAATGAAATCAATAAAATAGAAACAGAGAACAATACAAAGAATCAATGAAACAAAGTTTGTTCTTTGAGAAAATCAACAAAATAGACAAACCTTTATCCAAACAAACTAAAAGGCAGAGAAAGAATATCCAAATTAACAAAATCAGAAATGAAAAGTGGGACATAACAAAAGACACTGAGAAAATCCAGACAACCATTAGGTCCTACTTCAAAAACCTATATTCAATAAAAATGGAAAATCTAAAAGAAATGAACAAATTCTTGATAATCACCACATATAAAATTAAACCAAGAGCAGATAAACAATTTAAATAGATCTATAACCCCTAAGGAAATTGAAGCAGTCATTAAAAGTCTCCTAACCAAAATAAATCCATGGCAAGATGGCTTCAGTGCAGGATTCTACCAGACTTTCAAAGAAGAGCTAATACCAATACTTTTCAAATTATTCCACAAAATATGAAGCAGAAGGAACATTGCCAAATTCTTCTCATGAAGCCACAGTTACACTGATACCCCAGCCACTCAACAAAGAAAGGGAATTACAGACCAATTTCCCTCATGAATATTAATACAAAAATACTCAATAAAGAAATTGGGTTGGAAAGATGGTTCAGCCATTAAAGGCTAGATTCACAACCAAAATACTGGCAGATTGAATCCATGAACACATCAAAAATATCATCCACCATGATCAAGTAGGCTTCATCCTAGAGATGAAGGTATGGTTCAATATACAAGTCTGCCAATATAATCCACCATATAAATAAACTGAAAGAAAAATAAAAACACATGATAATCTCAGTAGATGCTGGAAAAGCTGTTGACAAAATCCAACACACCATCATAATAATAGTCTTGGAGAGATCAAGGATGTAAGGGATACAAGGAACATATCTAATGCAATAAAGGCAATATACAAGTTGGCAGTCAACATCAAATTAAATGGAGAGAAACTCAAAGCAATTCCTCCAAAATCAGAAACAAGACAAGACTATTCATCTCTCCATACTTATACAGTATGGTACTTGCTAGAGTTCTAGCTAAAGCAATAACACAACAAAAGGGGATACAAGTTGGAAAAGACTAAGTTAAAGTATTGCTATCTGCAGATGATAAGATAGTATTTATACCTGACCCCAAAAATTCTATCAGGAAATTCCTACAGCTGACAAACATCTTTAGTGAAGTGACTGGATATAGACTAATTCAAAAAATCAATAGCCCTCTTATATACAAATGATAAAAGGGATAAAAAAGAAAGCAGGAAAACAACACTTATCACAATAGCCACAAATAACGTAAAATATCTTGGGGTAGCTCTAACCAAGCAAGTGAAGGACTTGTATGATAAAAACTTCAAGTCTTTGAAGAAAGAAATTGGAGAAGATAGTAGGAGATAAAAAAGATCTCCCATGCTCTTCAATAGGTAAGATGAGCATAGTAAAAATGGCCATCTTACCAAAAGCAATCTACAAATTCAATGCAATCCCTGCCAAAGTTATAACACAATTCTTTATAGACCTTGAAAGAACACTACTCAACTTTATATGAGAAGAAAACAGGATAACTAAAACAATCCTGTACAATAAAAGAACTGCCAATGGTATCGCCATCCCTGATCTCAAGCTCTGTTACAGAGCTATGGTAATAAAAAAAAGCATAGCATTGGCATAAAAACAGACAGGTGGAATGGAATAGAATCAAAGGCACAGACAGAATTCCACACAACTATGGACACATGATTTTTTACAAAGAAGCCAAAGTCATACAATGGAAAAAAGAAGGCATCTTCTACACATGGTGCTGTCATAACTGTATCTCAGCATGTAGAAAAATGCAAGTAGATACATATCTATCACCCTGGACAAAGCTCAAAACAAAGTGAATCAAAGACCTCAACATAAATCCAATTCCACTGAACCTGATATAAGAGAAAGTAGGAAAATACTCTCAAATGCGTTGGCACAGGAAACTACTTCCTGAATATAATACCAGTAGCACAGACACTAAGACTGGAAATAAATGGGACCTCATGAAACTGAAAAACTTCTATAAGGCAATAGTACAAAAGGGTAACCTATAGAATTGAAAAAGATTTTCACCAACCCCCCACCCAACAGAGGGCTAATCTCCAAAATATGTAAAGAACTCAAGAAATTAGACATCAAAAATAATAATAATAATCTGACTTCTTAAAATTGGTTGCAGATCTAAACAAAGAATTCTCAACAAAAGAATTTTAAATGGCAGAGAAGCACTTAAAGAAATGTTCAATATCCTTAACCATCAGGGAAATGCAAGTCAAAATAACTCTGAAATTCCATCTTACACTTGTCAAAATGACTAAGATCAAAAATGCAAATGATGGTTTATGCTGGAAAGGATGTGGAGCAAGGGAAATACTTCTCCATTGCTGGTGGGAGTACAAACTTGTACAGCTACTTTGGAAAACAATATGGCAGTTTCCCAAATAATCAGTAATGATGTACCTAAGGACCCAACTATACTACTCCTGGGCATATACCCAAAGGATGCTCCACCCGATCACAAGGACACTTGCTCAACTATGTATAGAAGAGATCTTCTGGGGCTGGAGAACTGGCTTGGTGGTTACGAGCACTGGCTGCTCTTCCAGAGGACCTGGGTTCACTTCCCAGAACCCACACGGCAGTTCACAACTGTCTGTTAACTCCAGCTTCAGGAAACTGGACACCCTTATACATGCAGGCAAAACACCAATGCACATAAAATAAAATAATGAATCATTTTAGGGTGTCTGGAGCCGGGCAGTGGTGGCACACGCCTTTAATCCCAGCACTTGGGAGGCAGAGGCAGGTGGATCTCTGTGAGTTCGAGACCAGCCTGGTCTACACGAGCTAATTCCAGGACAGGCTCCAAAACCACAGAGAAACCCTGTCTTGAAAAAAAAACAAAATAAATAAATAAATATAAATAAATAAATAAATAAATAAAAAGAAGAGATCTTCTGGGTGAACTAGGGTGGGTGGAGATGGGAACTTGACAGATTAGGTTCAGAAGGTGGTGGAGGAGGAGAATACTGAAAGAAATGACTGGAAGGAGAGGGCATTTTAGAGTCAGGTGTAAACTTAATGCAAGGGAATTTCTCGCAAATATACAAGGATGACCCCAGCTTAGAGTCCTATGTAGGTGGATTTTTTAATCCTGCCTGCTAGCTCCCTAATAACCACATAGAGACATTTTATTAATCATAAAAGCTCAGCTAATAGCTTAGGCTTGTTACTAACTAGCTCTTACAATTTAAATTAACCCATACTTATCAATCTACTTTTTGTCTTATGGCTTTATTTCCTTTATTCTGTTCTGCCCATGCTGCTTCCTTTCTGTCTGTGGGGTTGGTGAAGATCTTTTTCTGTTCTATAGACTACCATTTTGTCCTACTGCCTTATAGAAGCTTTTCAGTTTCATGAGATTCCATTTATTGTCAGTCTTAGTGTCTGTGCTACTGGTGTTATATTCAGGAACTAGTCTCCTGTGCCAGTGCATTCAAGGGTATTTCCAACTTTTTCTTCTATCAGGTTCAGTGGAATTGAATTTATGTTGCGGTCTTTGATTCACTTTGTTTTGAGTTTTGTGCAAGGTGATAAATATGTATCAATTTACATTCTTCTATATGCTGATGTACAGCTTTCCTGGCTGGAAACTGCCCCCTTCTTCTTTCCAGTGCTGTGTGTACCTGATAATCCTGCCTAGTTATTGGTCATTCAGCTTCTTATTAAATCAATCAGAATGGCACATCTTCACAGTGTACAAAAGCATTATTTCACAACATTTCTCCCTTTTGTCTAAATAAAAAGGAAAGGATTTAACTTTAACACAGTAACCTTATATATAATAAGAATAATTATCAGATAAGAATTATATTTACAATGTTTAGTCCATTTGTATTTGGAAATTTTGGAGAAATACTTTATTATTTATCTTATTTGGATGAGTTCAAAGTTCTATACCTAATTTAGCATCTATTATAATGGAGGAAAACTATAACTATGACTACTTAGTTTTAATTTCATTAAAGGCCCCAGAAGAATATATTATTACTTTAGTAAACAGGAAGTGTAGAACAAGCAACTTCCAAAACTAAAAGAAATGGCAGAAACAGCCTGCCTCCTAGACAATCACCCAAGATTCCTCTGAAACATTGGGATATACATCTTCAGCCTATAGGCCTAGAATATCTGACAAACTTTTCTGTGAAGCACAAATTTTTTGAGGACTTTCCTACCCTGTTTTGACAAAGTTTGGCAATCACATTTTTGTGTGTCTTGTTGATCCAGTTTAAACATACTATATCAGCAGTTGAGGCAATGGCAGTTTCTTACACAAATGACCATAAAGAAAGCAAACTCTATATGGAGGTTCTTTTATGCCTATCTTCCCTTTTTGAAGTCAATTGGTGCTATCAGGAGATGATGTTTCTCATTGTCATGAAAAGCATTATGTTATTAAAATATTTCAAATTTCATATTCTGTAGGTCTTTGAAGTCTTTGAAGATCACCTATCTAAAATATATCTCTGTATGACCTTGAAAGCATACCTAACATGTTATAAGTTTGATAGTTCTAGATGACTATTGGCCTATATTTATTATCTTAAATAGATTTCAAAGACTAAAACTTCACATAACCTTTTTAAATGAGCTGCATAGGTATAATACCTTAAATAAGAATAAGAACATATACAGTATAACAAAAATAACCTTAAATTTGTATCAATATACAAAAATCTATCCTAAAGTAAAATATTTGAGATTAATGGTTATTTAAAAGTAGACTCAACAATCCACCCTTTTATTTTAGCATTTCTATACTATATCCACCGTTTTTCCTTCAGAAAGAGATCCTCAAATCTAACTCCTTTGTTTAGCTTTTTTTTGCCACCATGACCAATAACAACTTGAAACCAAGCCCCTAAATGATGACAAACATCTAAAACCCATCAAATGACTAAAAGCCATCTGCCCCACTTCTTGGTAATATGAACAACATGACAACATGTTCTCTAGATTACTTCCTGTTGTCTAAGGGCACTGAAATGTTTAAGATACCCTGGGGAAATTATGATAATGGTCAAGTCCTGGGGGAGCTAGCTGTATTATTTATTGTCCAGCCTTTGTGCAATAGGAAAGCACAAGGCTTAGCTGAAGTCCTGTCCAGAGACCATCTCAGCCAGAAGCTTTGGAGCTGTTCTGGAGGCAGAACTCTGAAGAAACTGCAACAGAGGATCTCTGAGATGCTGGATCACCTGGGCCACCCATTTTCATTGTTGTCTGGTCCCCTTGCTCTGAAAACATATAAACTTTCAAAGGTAGCATACATATCTGCATTAATAGAAGTATAAAATTGTGGTATATCCTCTAGTTAAAATGATTTTTTATTCTATGTTTTAGCAAGTAAAAGGCATCTGACAACTTTATAAGTCCATTTGGACTATATATTCAAACTGTAATATAAATATAAATTTCTATCCAAGTCATATGAAAAGATGGCATGTAATAATAAGTCATGAGAACTCTGTAGCCAACAAGATTTATCATGTCCTATCTCATCTCAGAGCTGTTTCCATGACAAAGGAACTGCTTATATGTTATCTGTCCTGTATTATTTTTTTTTGCTTCCTCCCCCATGTCTGTAGCCAAGATACTCAGGACTCTCTCTGTCAAATCTTATCTCTACTAATCTGTAAGGAATCCATAGTTTTTCATTTCCTGTGGAAACACAAGCATAACCTCTCCCCCAACATGACATATTGTCCAACTTCCATTTTGAAGCAAAGGTGTTGTTAAAATACATAGATCTGTTTATTTAGCAATTTCCATAATCCAATGTCTCTCACCAGCTATTGTTGGGTTTTTTGGATATTAGCATTTTAAAATTTAAAGTTAGCAAGTCATCATACAAAATCCAAACTCCCTGTATATTTCCCAACCTTACATGGCTTTTTAAAATTACTTTACTCTCTCTTTAAAGAATTTATTATTTTTAAACTATTTTTCCTATAACTGTATCCATTTTTTTCTTAAGCTTATGCACTTTGCTAAACACACTGTAACCTGTTTAGAGATTTATTCCATCTGAACCTGCTTTACTGCATAACTGTAACCTTTTTTGTCTGCATGAACAAAACCTTAAACACATCACGTGCCTTAGTTCATGGTGCACCAGTGGCTCAAGTAGGCAGGTAGCTGCTGGGAGACATGTCTCTGTACCATGGCTGATATGAAAGACACAAAATTAGGAAGCAGCATTTGGATCCATTTTTGTGTATTTAGAACCTTTTTTAAAGCTTTCTCAAGTTGTGTATGGATATACATGGCTGAACACTGGGATCATTTGTTGTCCGACTTTTTCCTCCCCATCAGCCAGTTCCCAAATAACCACATGGAGAATTTTTATTAATCATGAAAACTCAGTCAATAGCTTAGGCTTGTTTCTAACTAGCTCTTAGGCTTAACCCATTTCTATTAATTTACTTTCTGCCTCGTGGCTTTGTTACCTTAACTCTGTACTGCCCTTTCTGTTTTCCTGCCTCCTTCATGCCTGGTTGATGACTCTCCACATTTCTGTCCTTCTTTCTAGTATCCTCTTTGCCCTCAAAATCCTGCCTACCTATTGGCCATTCAGATTTTTATTAAGCCAATCAGAATTACACATCTTCATAGTATACAAAAAGATTATTCCACAACACTCCTAGCAAACAGTGGATATGCAGCCTAGGCTGGTCATCTCCTGTGATCAGAATGGTGACTACCCCAACTATTATCAGAGAGCTTTCATCCAGTAACTGATGGAAACAGATGCAGACTCACAGTCAAACATTAGGCTGAGCTCAGGGAATCCTGCTGAAGAGAGGGAGAAAGGATTATAAGAGCCAGAAGGGTCAAGGACATCACAAAAACCCCACAGAAATGGCTAGTCTGGCTCATAGGAACTCGCAAAGTCTGAACCAACAATCAAGGAGCATGCATGGGACCGATCTAGACCCTCTACACATAGATGACAGTTATGTCGCTTGGTCTACATGTGGGACTCCTAACAATGGGAACAAGGGTTGTCCCTAACACTTTGGCTGACTCTTGGAAACATATTCCTCATACTGAATTGTCTTGCTGATCTTAAACAAAGGGAAGTGTTTAGCCTTACTGCAACTTGATATGCCGTGCTTTGTTGGTGCACATGGGAGGCCTGCCCCTTTCTGAACAGAAACACAGGAGGAGTGGATTGAGTGGGGAGATGGAAGGGAGGTGAGAGAACGGGATGGGAGAAGAGGAGGGAGGGAAAACTGAGGTCAGGATGCAAAATTATTTAATTAATTAACTAATTAAAAAGAAATAGCACAAATATCGTATGGGCTATGGATGTTGCTCAGTGTCGGAGAGCTTGCCCAGAATATAAAAGGTCTTGTGTTTGTTCAGTCCTCAGCATCACACACACACACACACACACACACACACACACACACACACACGTAATCATTGGCCAAAGCAAGTTAGCAAAACTATTCTGAATTGCACTCTTCTTCTAACCCTTTGTCTGAAAAGTTTACAAAGTATTGCAGCCATTTTTCCAATCTACTCTAAGGCTCATCGACTTTCCTCTCATTGAGCCTAGCATAAGCAAGGAAGAAAGATAATGAAAAATGCTCTCAGGAAAAGTGTTTCTGGTTAATTGAATTATTTCTTATAACTATAACAAACACCAGGAGCACTGTGGCCTGGAAGCTTGTGCTTACTGTGTATATTACTTATAGAGCGTCTCCTCCTCCATGGTAGATTTGAGTGAAATAAAAATGGGGAAAAATTAAACACACTGCTTTTTCTCACGAAGCCTATAGTCTGCATAGAAAACATCTTACCTGGCAACATCAGTGGTTTCCCTCTTCAGGGGACAACATTGTAAAGACATCAGAGGCCCGGCTCCATCAGCCTACACTGGACATAGACTCCCAAATTCATGCAATTTCCTCTCACCATGTTTTCTGTGTTCCCCTCTGTCCTGTGAAGGTGCTTTGACACACAGCATAATGGGCAAGTATCATTTTAAGCAGCATTTGGCTGCCTTTAGTCCCAGTGTGCAGACAGACAGACAAATGTAGCTAGCTATAGATGCAATTTTTATCTTTCTTCTTTTTCCCCAATTTCATGCTGCATTAGGAATATTGCCCTGTGCTTTAAGTAACTCTACCCTGATATGTATGGATAAGTGAACCTTATACTGTACTGAGGGAAATCTGATTGGATACTCTTTCCAGATGCTGGGCTAGGTCAGTGCTGAGTGTAAGAGCGAGCACTCACCTCTTCTCCATGGCCATTATCTTAATGTTTTCTTGAGTCCGAGTATCAAGATATAAGGCCTGGTGGCCTGCGATGGGAAATGAAGCCTTCCTGACCTAAGGAAATATAGAACATATCCAGTCACTCGTCTCAGCTCCCAGGTGTTCTTGTTTCTTAAGAAAACTCAACTAAAGTAAAATATGTTGAAGCCTTATGTTTGACTTGATCCCCTATGTAGGAAAATCTCTGAAACATTCATGGAGCACAGGTAGAAGGGGAGACTGTGCAATGGTGAAATCCAGTTGATCTTAAATCATTCAATCACAGAAACTTCTAGAAGCAAGCTGGTCTGTTGGTCCTACCAATATTTTCATAGCCAACATGAAATGCTGGAAGAAAGAAGTCCACGTCTATTAGCCCTAGTTGAGAGCCGGATAATTGTTGGAAGAAGAGCTTTCTAGCTGAGCCAAGAAGGGGGGCTGCATAGCAACCACCTAGCTCTAAATTCTGGTCACCAGGAACCACACTCTAGTCAAAGTGGAGACAATAAACAACATGCTTATGAAAAACAATAAAGGAGAGATGAGCAATGTGTTGGAGAAGGTGATTTTTAATTAAATAGCCACTGAGAATCTGTGATGGGTTTTTTTTTTTTTTTGGTTGTCAACTTGACTGCATATGAAACTAAAACCCAAATATGGAGGCCACACTTATGAGGGAGTTTTATTTAATTTCAAATAAGAAGATACACTTCTAATCCAGATCTTTGAAGAAGGAAGACTCGCCCTTAAAACAGGCCTTTTGTGCTGGGTAAAGACACACTTTCATTCTGGATCTTGAGGTAGGAAGATACACCTCTAATCTGGACCACACCTTCTGATGGAAGTCTATTAAAAGACATGAAAGATGAAAGATTTCGTTCTTTGCCTGCTTGCCCTCACCTTGCTATCAAGTCCATCCCTTCACTGACATTGGAGCCTATTTCTTCAGGATTCCAGGATGTGCTAATGACCAGCTGAGACATTCAGCCTCATGAACTGAGCAATTACTGGATTCTCGGACTTTCTCTTCACAGGCAACCATTGTTGGGTCAACTAGACTGCTGTTTGTAAGTCATTCTAAGAAATCCCCTTTCTCTAAATAGAGAGAAATTCATTCTGTAAATTCTGCTACTCTAGGGAACCCTGACTAATACAGGGCCTCATGGAGAAACCAACATTTGAGGAAACACTTGGAGGAGGCAATAAGAGGAAGGGTATTAAGGACCAGTACAAAATCAATGGGACATGAGATAGAGCACTGGAGGGAGTTACACCAAGAGCTAGAGAGCCCAGAGGAGAGTGTATAATCCTACGGAGGAGGCCAGGAAGAAGGTCCAGCTGGTGGTGGCTGAAAAGGACTCCAAGAGGAGAAGGAATCACCAGATCATTGTAGCACAGAAAAAAATTAGGTAGAAATGTCACAGAGGTACAAAGCACATCATATATGAGCCCAAACCCCAGACCCAAAGGGCCTCAGCAACCCCCCTCAAAAACAGCTATAATAAATAAAAATAAAACTAACATCTACAGTGGTGAGTATCATTAAGTGAGCCTTTGCTCTTTGTGAATTTGCTAAGTTCTTCATGCTGATTATTTTAACTCTCACAACAGCCTTGGAAATTGCCGTTCCTAACCCCAAGCATTCGCCCAAGGCTATCCAGCTTCTAAGCCAGCTCTGGTGGCAGAAGCCACACATTTGGTCTTTGCAGCTCACTATGGATCCAGCGCTGCATCCTTCTCTAGCAGGCTCCTCTATTAGTTCTGAAGTCCATTTAGCCCAGCCCCCTGAGTCCCAGAGGAAAGGTCAAGCCAAGTTCTCACAGGAATTAGTAGGGATCATCTGTATCCCAAGGCTGTGGCCATTCAGCTACTATGCAGTAAGTACATTTTCTTTCCCTCACAAATTAAGCTTCTAGGTTTCAGTCACTCCAGGTTCTTCTCAATCACTTTTGCTTTTGTTTTTCTTTATTGCTTGCCTAAAAGAATGTTTTATTTTTCTATCAGTTCTCCCATTCATGAAAATTTAATACCAGAAATATGCTATGTATCTGCTTACATACTACATAATATGTGCATATGCATACATAAAATGTATATCTATATATATGTTATATGTATATCTATGTTTTATACAACTAAGTATAATGTTCACTCACAAATTAATCTTCACCCATGAGAAGCAATATTGTCACCTTTGAGAATGTATGATATTTAGGCACAGTGGCACATGCCTTTAATGCCCGTGCTGGTAGGCAGAGGAAGGTGGATCTCTGTGAATTTAAGGCCAGCCTGGTCTATAGAGTGAGTTCCAGGACAGCCAGGGCTGTTACACAGAGAAAACCTGCCTCAGAGAGCTGGGGAGTGGAGATTGTATGGTATAATCCTACAGATTATATTCTGCCAAAGATAACTATTAATGTGGTCCAACACAAAACTGTATAATTGAGAAGCGTGTGTGTGTGTGTGTGTGTGTGTGTGTGTGTGTGTGTGTGTGTGATTAAACTGCATGGTTCTCAAGTGTGATCAGATCAAGCTACAAATGTCAAAAGTTTGAATTCACTCTAACTCATTTTATAATTGAAAACACTGACACCAGAGAGAGAGATGAGAATGTCTCAAGATCACCTATGGACCAATGGAATCCAGAGCGGACTGCAGGGCTCCTAGCCTCTCTGCCACACACTACCTGATGGACTCATAGTATCCTCCCTTCTGCCTTCCCCTTGTCTATCATTCTTTGCCTTCCTCTTCATATTGCAGACTCCATCCAAACTCAGACTCCCCCAATTTCCTAAGGATGAGATTACCTGCAAATAGTCAGGTACCTCCTGGTATCCCAGCAAGGAGACCCAGGGGTCTTCTGGGGTTTCTATCACCGAGGGTTGAATATAGGGACCACAATGCTCACCTCAGGTCTTGATGATGAGACTACAAGAGATCACCCTGGCAGCCGCCTCCGAAGATCAGCCCCATCATCTTTCCCAAATGCAAGACAAGCATAAAACTACTGCAGCAATGGGGAAAAAAATCAACTTGGAAATAATTAAACAGCAAGGCAGCCACCCATAATGATATTCTGCAGCACACTTTGGGGACAGTTTGCTGCAAAAGCGCCCGAGCACTACGGTTGTTTAATTAACATTGAAACGGCAGTTCCACAAGAACTAAAAACCCTGTTAATTTATGTGTCTCTTAATGATGCTCATTTAAATACTGTCAACTTTCCCTTGGTTTAATATTCATGATTTTGAGTCATTAAAGCACTATGATCAGCTCGAGGTATGGGAAAGAGACTTCCTTATGCACGCAGAGCCATTGTTTGAAGACAATCATTTCTGATCTCACCTTTCCATGCTTCCTTCCCAAACCAGCTACTTATAGAATCTGTGAACCAGTCCAGTGTTTTCAGGACTGGCAACAGTGCAGGGCGTTAAGTGCAGATTTACCATTTACTGTCCATTCACCTTCATAACCGATCTGGACCCGTTCTCATTGTCAGCATCACGGAGCTGAGGAGCTCAGCTGACAAACGCGGGCACGAGATGTGCACCAAGAGACCAGGCGCAAAATCCCAGAGTGTTGGAGAGTGTGTTAATCATGTCTCTGAGCCATGATTACCCTGAAATATATTTCTGGGACAGAGGGGCACTGAGGACTGATAGGGATGTGGTACTGATGAAGCACGAGGTCCAAGGCTCAGCATCACTCACAGAAAACGTCCAAGAAATTAATATAAGGTCCTATAGGAGTAGCCATCCACATGGTGCAAACGACAGTGTCCTCAAATCAAACAGACCATGAGAAGTATTCTCTGGAGTGTAGGCAGGTGGGTGTGCCCAGTCTGTGGTCCATGGATCACACGCAGTCACAGATAGCTATGCAGGGCCTCATGGTTCTCAGGCCTTTGGAATGAAATTAAGATGGGCCCCTGGTGTTCCTGGGATTCCAGATTGCAAAGGCAAGCCTATAACTGCCTAAGCCAGTGTGTGTGTGTGTGTGTGTGTGTGTGTGTGTGCGTGTAGCAGATAAACACACAGACAGATTTCCTGTTTTGTGCTGCTTCTTCAGAGAACTCTGATTAATATAGATGAAATGCAGCCTGGGTAGGAATGGTAATTACAAAATGTAGTCTTAAACCCACTGCGCACAGAAAACTCTCAGAAGTTGCCACCCAGACCAAGTCACCCAGACCTGCCTAAGTCAGATCCTTCCCCCTCTTCCCTGCACTCAGATCCAAGCATCACACAGCAGAGAGCCCAATGCCAGTCATTGCCCCACCTCTCCACCTACCTGGCTCTCTTGCCCCAATCCCACTGCACCCTCTCTCCCAGGCCTCAGAACACTCCAGTGTTTCCAAGACTCCTTGCTTTGGTTGCTATTACCCCGTGCAATCCATCCTCTACATAGTCAAAGAAACTGAGATAATACCATGAACTCTTCTTCAGAAGAATCCTGACTTCCTCACCTGACCTAGAAGGCCATCCGAGCTAGGAGCACTGACAATTCCAGCTCCCACCAGCCTCATCTCGCCACCTGCCCAGTGCCAGCCAGCTCCCTCTCTTTCTAGACCTTTCACCTGCTGTTTCCTCCACCTGAAAAAATACTTTCTCCTCCTCATATCCCCCTCTCCCTGTAACTTATACAAGGCTCAGAGCCACCTCCCTGAGGAAACCTTCCCTGATGGCCCTCAGGTTGATGCAGGCCCCTCTGACTCTCTAGGTCTCGCTCCAGGATCCTGGACATTTGTCAGACAAAAGGAACATTACAGGGTGGGGGAGAGTCCCTGAATGGCCTGTTCTTGCTCATCTTATTTTCCCCATAGGATTAACACTAAGAAGATGCGCCCCAGCCCCCACGCGGCTGTGTGGGCTTTGCCAAGGCAGGTGAAGCTGCCAAGCAACAGCAGCTCTCTCCTGACCTTCTGCCTCTGCACGTTCCCCTGACTCACTGATGGAAAACATCCACCCCTTCTGGGCCTCTTCCTTATTTCATCACTTTAATAAATTAAGAACAGATTGAAAAGCAGGAAACATTGTCTCCTGGGCCCAGCACCCACATTCCAACTCAATTACAAGATTTGTTTTTCGGGTCTGGCCAGACGCACAGGCAGCTGGGATGTGGCAGAAAAGGCAAGAGAGAGTTTAGGTAGAGAAGCCAGTTCAGAAACAGACCAGTGGCCTCAGACCAATCCATGGACCTCTCAAAACCTCCTCGCCCCCATCTCACCTCTCCTCAGCGAGAAAATATATGGTAACAGTGGCCCGTCTTTCCCTTCTCAGGACTGCGAGAATCTATCAAAAGAGAAGAGGTACAAATTGGCTTTGTAAATTGCCAAGTCCTAGGCTGTGTGAGAAACAGTATCTGAGTTGTCTTGATTGGAGCTGGGAGGGCAACAGGCCCCTCCCTCCCTCCTAAAGCACTCGAACATTCCACCAAAACTCCTGTACTGCTTCAAGACAGGTCTTCACTCTCTTGCTGTTTGAGACAACTAAAATTATGAGGCTCTACTGAACCTTAGTCTTACATTCAACTTCTGCCACCACAACCGCCACTACCACCACCACCACCATCACCTCCACCACCACCACCACCTCTGTTCATCACTACAGTGTTTACTGTTCTAGAAAAAATGGGGGTGTCTTGTGTCTTAGAGAATGCCGAGAGACATAGCTTTGTTCCTGGCTATACTGTTTGATTTTTTTGCCAGTTATATCACTTCCGTGGCTGGCTATTTCCATCTCTCAGTGTATAAAATGAGGGTGTGAGGGGACGAGTTAATAATCCTTTTCTTGATAACTTCATTGGGTGGTGATGAGGATGAAATTAGACCTTTTACAAGCTGTGAAGTTCTATGCAAACATAAACTATTGTGAAAAAGGACATTAATAGTTCAATTATTATAACAGTGACAGAATAGCAATAAAGATATTCCAGCCACATGACAATGCCTCCCCTTATTTGAGGGAGAGTGCTGCCTGACCTCCTTTGAGCCTTCTATGCTCCTCGCCACTTATGATATGTGAAGTCTTCCCTTCTCTAGCCCAATTATCTCATGCTTCAGGTTTAGGAATCCTTATTTCCTGCTCTTAGCTGGAAAGAAGAATAAGGTCACTGTGTTCTTTGGGAAAACTTTTCACCAATTTAAGTCACAGGACAGCCTTCTCCCTTCTTGGCATGCTCTGTGAAGAGAGTACATTGGTGCAAAGTGATAAACACGTTGGGGAAAGGCAAGTTAGAGGTGCAGGTAGAACTTTCAACTGAGGTGCACAATAGACTAGGTGGGAATGAAGTCCAGAGGTTCAACAGCGTGCTCTGTGCTGAAAATAGAGGTTTGGGAGCCCTGAGATCAAAAGTGGCAGTGGGCCAGCTTCGGTCTCATTAAAACCCTCTCCATTTCCTTGCACGCTGTCCTCTTTCATCTTCCCTGCCTCTGCTTCTGCTGTACTCAGCTGGGAACCCCTCCCCCCATCTATGCTAACACTTCTCTAGAAAAGCCCTGAAAATTGTTCGATATTTCATGAGCCCCTCAACAGTGCCACAAAGCAGCTTCCAGGTTCCAAGCCCTACACAACTGTCCACTCAGTCTAAGCTCTCTCCCACTTAAGTCCTCACAGCACCGCTATGGAATGAGTCATTGTCTTTGCTTTACAAATGAGAAACAAGTCAACCTGTGTAAAGTCACACTGCTAGTTAGCTGTAGTACTAACTTTCCAAATCAGGTCTTCAGAAAACAATTCCCAAAGTGTCACTGTTGCAAGATTCTGACAACCACTCCAATAACAAAACATGTAAGATGGGTGGACAGGCTTGCAGTTCTGACAGTCGGGCTCAGGAAGCAATCTTACCTGGGTTTAGAGGTTTAGTCATCTGGTCTGGGATTAGATTGGCCAGGGAAATCAGCCAGTCAGCAGCCAGGGCCCTCTTTTGCTTCAGAAGGGGGTAACGCTGTTGGAACTGTCCGTGGTGCTGATACAACTTCCTTCTGCCAGTCCTGAAAACACATGTCCACCCCACAGCCACTGGGTAGCACATATGAAAACAGACACCACCATTTCCCTAGAATTCCCCTCATTTCCAGCTTCCAACTTGGAATTCCTATGCTAAATATCCTCTCTTGGGTATCTGGATAAGTTTCTCATCATTCTTCGAGGGTTGACTTCTACTTGTTTCCCAATACGGCTTTGTCAACTTTCTGAGTTCTTAGATAACCACTATATGTTGGGCTCTGTAGCAATGGCTTTCATAAGTGGCACTGTGGAGTGTGCACCAGTGTATTTTATAAGTATTTGTTATATTTATTACTTGTTGTCTCCTACATCACTAGAATTTGTTGGGCCCACATGGCAGGGATTGTTACCATCCACTGATCTATCCTCAGCAGCTAGGGTCTGTATATGATAGGAAGGCAATAAGTGTTTTTGAATGCTTAGATAAATTACCAAACTATATATAAACAACCATATGGAATAAAGCACATTGTGATTGCATTACACTTTAGGGTACTGGACAAGAGTGATTTCTCGTTAATATTTTTTTGCGCCTTCCATAACCTAACTCACTGTAAGTTCTTTGGAAGCTGGAAATGTCAGAGCCAAGGTGGACTGAGCTCATAAGAGGATATAAGCATTCGAGAAAGTGATGTATTCACCTATACTATTCAATCTCATAAGAACCATTGATCCCTCCAGGTTTTTTTTTTTTTGTTGTTGTTTTGTTTTTTAAGGAGAACTTGCTGGTCACAAATCTTCTTAACCAAAAAAAAAAAAAAAAAAAAAAAAAACCTATTTCCTATAGTGAGGTCAGAAGAAATAGTATGAACACCACTCCTTTCCATGAGGAACTGTGCAACTCAGCATCAGAGCCTAATCTGAAGCCACAGTCAGGGCTCAGCATTAGAATGTGTTCTGGGAACAGGATTCGGGCTTGCATCATGATTCAGTGAGTGATTTCAGCTAAGCTAAAATTTTAAATTAAATAATAAACTCAAAGTGCCTTGCTAGCGTCAGATCCCAGTTGATGAGATGCTTAATGAACATAGCCCTATTCCCCTCAGATTAATCAGGTTCTAGGCAGTGTTAGAGCTTTCTTTCCCTGCTCACCCCCTTCCTTGCTGAGTCCTCTTCTCCAAAGATCCTTTCTGGGGTGCAAGGATAGGAAGGGTCTTTATGGGGACTTGGGGATCTGTCCTAAAGATGATGAAGAGCGACAGATGAAGGACTTAAATCCTTGATTGCTGTCCTCTGCTTTGCTTATCAAATCCTGTTGTGATCTGCCCTAAGAAATTCCACACCAACTGTTGAAGATGTGAGCAAACTCTAAGCATCCCCATCACCTGTCTCCTGCAGAAATTCCACTTGTATCAAGATGATAACAAGAATAGGCATTGCCTTCCCACCTAAAACAACATTTCCACAAAATATGGCTTTAAAGACAGTGGTCCTAGGGCAACAAAAGGACAGCAAGTTCTAAGAAACAGTGGACATGCACAGTGGACCCTGAAATTGCCCCAACACGAGCCTTAAGGGAGCAAGTCTCCAGGACAGGAGGAAGAATCTGGACTGGGAATTCTCTGAATGCCAAAACCACAACTGCAATTTCAACAGATTTCACAAAACAAAGGACTGGGGAGAAAAACCGTTGCAGTGAACATTCTGGTCACTTGTGGAGGTTTTCTCTCCAACACTGAGTGCATAAGGGCAGAGAAAGATCCATAAATGCCCAGAGCTCATACAGGATCAGTATCTGAGCATTTCCCTATCATCACAGGTCCCAGTTTCAATCTGGGAAATAAAACTACTGTTGGTCCAAGTGGTGATAAACTGAAATATACCCATATCAAAAATTATATTAAATGTACATGGCTTCCTGTCCCCTTGAACCTGATAAAATGAACATTTGTGCCTCATATCTGGGTTTGATCCCCAAAGCCATCCTCTGGGGTAGATGGGCTGTTGGCTATTATCTCCTGTTATGAACTAGGAATCTAAGACCTCCTAAGCATCCTACTCTAGTCAACAAGAGATGAAGTGAATCTATGATCCCCTCCATCCTATGTCAAAGCTTCCTCAACCAAGACCAGAAACAACTGATTCCTGCCTTCAAAAACCCATTTATTCCTCTCCTCTCTCTCTCTCTCTCTCTCTCTCTCTCTCTCTCTCTCTCTCTCTCTCTGAAATACAATTTGTCATGAATTAATGATGAGCCTGCCTGGCCAATTACCAGAGCTAAGTGCTTTCCCGCTGGGAGCGGCTCCCACAAAGCACTAAGTGATGTTGGACTAGTGAAGGTGGCCCCGCCCAGCCAGGCCTAGAGCCCTCCTGGGTCCAGGCTTAGAGGAAGCAGTTTCCAATTAGCTCCTGCCAGACAGACTGGCTTCTCGGCACAGCAAATTGGGTTACAGAGTGCTCTTCCAGCTGGCCTCCCTGTCTGGTCCTGCCCGCCCCGGCAAAAAGGATGCTAATCAACTGTAAGGCCAATTCTGCAGGTTTCAAGCATCCATGGAGGGAGGTGTGCACAGACAGGCTTGTCCCAACAATATGGCATCCTATACGTCCTATGCCAGAGAGGCAATGGCCTTGGAGTGCTGGAATCCAAGCTCCCAAGCTAAATAGAAAGCAGCACACAAAGGAAAGAGTCCAGTGACTTACACTTCCGCTCTCTCCACTCCCAGCAAATAAACAAAGAAAGACAGTGCTGCCCCTGGGCCATCCGGCTGGGTTTTTCTGACTGTTTACTTCTCAAGGATAGCCCCAAATGTCATTTGACTCTGAAACAATCACCAAGGCGAGGTGAGCCTGAGACCTCGTTATGATCCATCCTTTACCCCGTATCCTTCTTTCTGGGCAAGCCCAGGATCTAATCCGGAGCTGGTACCCTTCTTTCCACAACCTTTAATGAGGAGACCCTAGCCTGCTCTGCCTCTCCCCCTAGTGGGCACTGCTGTACTACATTGTAAAAAACGTCCCTTGAAGGGACTGAAGCTTACAGGAAATTTCAGAACTACTGTGTCCTCTGGTAAGTGGTCTTAAGGAAGCTCGTAGCCACTGTTTTAGAGGTGAAGAAACAAATGAGGACTGGTGAGGAGAACATTCAGGGTTTGTCTGAAGCAAAGCTGGCCCTGAACCACCACCCTCTCACCAACAGCCATGTCAGGAAGAGAGTTCTTAACCCCGGCTTCATGGACAGTGTGTTCCGTTCACTTTGTAAGAATAAGGGCTAAATATGTCTTCTCCCGTGCTGTGACCCTCACCTCAGACTCCATCCGTACTAGGCCTATGGAACTTTGGGAACGAATTTCAGCACAATAACACATAGTTGTAAGTGTGTCTCATGGTGCAGGTATTAAAGACAGCAAAGAGATTCGTCTGAGCTCCTGTCTCAGTCAGTTAGGAAGATGAATAATGACAAAACACTGTGGAGGCCCATTAGCAGAAGAGCCAGAGAGGTCAGGTGGCTTCTGAGGCAGGCCTCTGGACCAGAAGAAACATGACTCCAAAACGCACCAAAGAATCAGTGGGAAATCCTCAGAGAAAGGGGTGTGAGCAGGCAGAGAATGTCAGGCAGAAGGAGTTATAAAGAAAAACAACCGAGGCATGACACGAAGCTGTGAGACAGCCGGGCCATCCCACCCAGGCTCCCTGTACGCTGTGTGTCTAGGTCAGGTCTTTGTGGGGGCGAGCGTCCTTCGAGGTGGTGGCTGCAATCCAACCGTCAGCCAGGTTTGTGGCCAAATGTTCTTATAGCAGTGGGGGAGGTGAGCAGAGATGGAGCCTTTAGGGAGTGAGCAGCTGTCTCGATGCTGAAAAGTGTCTGCCAGGAGAATTTAGCTGAGAAGACTTCCCACTCCCAAGAGGTCAAAGGACCCTGTTGTCCCTTCCCAATGGAGGCCGTAAGATCACACTGTCGTACATAATTCATTCAACAAACACTCACCGGGCTGCCTGCGCCAGGCTCTGAGCTAAGTTTTAAGGGAATAAAAATGGAAGAATGCAATCTGTGCCTTGTCTTGAGGGATGCGTGGACCTCAGCAGGCGAGGAACAGGCTGGCTAGGGAAACATGGCAGGGCTGTAGCAGGTGAGCACGGAGACCAGGAAACTGAAAAGGGGTAGAAATGCGAGCTAGGTTTTGGAGGAGAGGTCAGGGTTGGCTGTGTAAAAAGAGCATCCTGGGAAGCAGGAGGAGCACAGCACCCGAGGAACAGGAACTGGCTGTGTGTTTGGGTGCACAGTGGGCAATCTGGCCACGAGAGACCTACATTGCTGGACTGGGAGGCAGGATTGTTGTCTTGAGGTTAGCTCAGCTTTACGGAGACAGCACTGGCCAAGAAAATGACACTGGGGGCTAATGCAGAAGGATTCTACAGAGAAACTAAAGACATGGGACGAGAAGGGCCAGGGGAACAACTGAATATTTGGAGGGGTCACTCTTTTGTACTTTGCTTTTTAACAGTGGCTGTGTTCTCCTCGATGAACGCCTTCTGCTGAGCAGATCTGAGGTAAGCTAGGGAACAAGAGAGCCAGTTATACAGACCCCACCCCACCTAATAAAAACAGTCAACACCAGTAAGAATATGCTGCAGGAACCCCTCATTAGGGCTCTGTGAGCAAGCAAATGAGTGAAGCAGATGAGGGAATGAACGCTCGGTGGACCCACCCAGCAGCGTCGGACTGCATCCCACCCAAGAAGTTTGGCGCCATGCTTCCTAAAGACACCACGGGGGAAAGGTGTGTACTGGGGGCTGACTTGAGGCTTGGCAACCAGTTGGCCCTCACTGGAGGGTCTGGCCTTCGTTCTTTCAGAGAGTGTCATCATGGAAGGACAATGTGTCGAACCTTGACTCTGAGATCCCTGGGCTCAGGATTAGAGATTTGCACCCAGCTACCTCACTCTGACCACACAAGCCCCAGCAGGTCAGAAGACAAGTTGTGAGAAGTGGAATAAACATCAAGGGGTCACTGACATCACTTGGTCACCTTCTATGAACAGGAGCTGTGCTAGCTCCATTATATTCGTCAATATAGCCATCCTGATAAAGAAGGCTATTCTGTATGTCATGATTAAGAAACCAAGTCTCACAGAGATAATGTAACTCTTAGGTCATTCCATAATATCCCAGATCAAGCCCATTCATTTATAGTTGAAACAATACATTGATCTACAACTTCACCAACCTAACACAGCAACTGTGGTTTTTGTACATTTCCTAAAGTTTAGAACTTCCTGAGACTGTGTTATTCACACAACTTGACCTTACTTTTTCTGATTTAACATTGCATCTCAACCATTTTTCCAGGCTACTGTGTCGCCTGTGGGGACATTTTTCATAGTTGTATGCTGTCAAGTGTCAGCACCAGGCTTACTTAATTTGCTTAAATTGCTTCTGATCATTTGAAAGGATAGTCAGTCCTTTATTTAGAATTGTGTTCTTTTGCAGATACAGAGCAGGCCCCCAGATATGGAGCTATGAGGGCACATGGGATAGACATTTCTAAACTTTTTGACCTACTGCCAAGAAACATCCAAACTAGGGGGCCTTTTCCTTCTTACTCCTTCACTCCCCAAGACTGCTTCTATCTATCTATCTATCTATCTATCTATCTATCTATCTATCTATCTATCTATCTATCTTCTATCTATCTAT
>NC_022016.1:77418440-77438541 GCF_000317375.1 Microtus ochrogaster | reverse complement strand
ATCTATCTATCTATCTATCTATCTATCTATCTATCTATCTATCTATCTATCTCCTCTAACCATCCCCTTGACCTCAGCATAGCATAGCATAGCATACCTCTATCATCTATGCCCCAGATCCCATCTCTCTTTCGTGAGGTGGAATGAACAGTGTGCCACACAGCTGATTTAGTGAGCTAGGATGGTGATTCAGACCCCGACAGGAGGCGACTCGCGGAGCTTACTCAGCCTACCCTTGACATCATGCTGCCTGGCTTTCAAGCCCAGATTTCCTCTGTGCCTTTGGAACCATTTCTGAACTCCACTCTTCCTCAGTTTCCTCGTATGAAAAGCAGGGTGACAAAAGTAGCTGTAACTCTTCTTTGGGTTTGTGGGTAAAGCACCAAGGAGTTACTTTCTGCAGACTTGTGCAGCAAAGCTGGGTTGCTCCGACATAATGTCTGATGCAGAAGACAGCACTATCAGAAACAGGCTCTGCCCTCCTTCCCACAGGGCTGCTGTAGTGGGAGGGGCACTAGCCAGGTGCACCACAGGTTTTGTGGAAACAGCTGAGGTTTTGTGGAAACAGCTGACATAGTTCTGATGGCCATTAGTCCCTCCCAGCAAGTTTTGTAAGGAGATCTTTCTGGCACCTCACCCTCTGCCCTCTGGCTCATGTGCCCTGATCTTATTCCTCTTCCATCAGGCTGTCTAACTGACTGGAAAATGCAAGCGTCTCCCTAAATGCACACCACTGCCCCCACCCCCAGCCCTCTTTGCCCTTCCCGGAAACCTGTCCCAGCGCCAGCCCGATGAGCAGCACTTAATTCTTTATTGAAAACCATTAACAGGAGTTCAGTTCTCTGAGCCCTAGTTTCAAATTACCCACAGGAAATGCCAGGCCCGGAGAGTAGCTTTCAAGGGCAGAGCCATCTCCTTTAGCAGACTGGTCCCAGGACCCTGACGGTAGAGACTCTCCATTGTGAGAGGCAATAACAACCGCTATTAACGGGTGGCAATCCCTTCGGTTCCTTCCATGCTGTTTTCCTCTCCCCTTGGCCAAAGCCCAGTGCAGAAATCCATCAGACATTATCGCCCCTTGATGGATGGGAAATCTCATGGCCTCGTGGTCACACAAGCAGGTGAGGATTGAAATGGACAACAGACCCCAGCCAGTGAGCCCACCACCCTCTAACTCCTTACAGACCCCTCCACAGTGGACCCTGACTCCTGTAGGCGGTACGGCAGGGAAACAAGAGCTAGAGCACCAAGGAGTCACTTATTCTGCATACCCTTGACACCAGGCTTGAAAGCCAGATTTGCACCCGTCAGGAGAAGGACGCTCTCGGTCATGACTGGGAGGACAGTGACGGAAAGCCCTAGACTAAGACCTCAGCCACCCTGGTTCTGTCCTGGATCTGCCTCTAGCTGCCTAACATAGTTGGGTATTAATTATCATACTTGGGACCAGAGAACAGCAAAATAGACATCCTCAGACATCTCCCTCAAGACCTCTAGGCAGCCAGAAAGTGGCCTCATTCACTCATCGTTAGCTACTTAAGGTCACCTAAATACCTAAATACCTGGTACCGAGTGAAGCGCTAGGAAACATTTCTCATTGAATCCTCCAAACAGCCTTTGAGAACTCACTGCTCTTTGTTTTATGAATGACAGGGAGCAGGGGCTGCCATTATTTGGGTTGTTTTCTGGCATAGGTCCCAGTTGGTCTTGAACTCACTGTAGGTAAGACTGACCTTGAACTCCTGACCCTCCTGCCTCTACCTCCCCCCTCCAGATATTACAAGCATGCACAACCGTACTTCTTGGCTTGGTGCTCTTATTATCACTACTTATCAGTGAAGAGAGTGAGGTTCAGGGAGTTTACACCAATGCCAAGATTTAAACCCAGATCATCCTGCTGCTGTGATACTCGCTGCTCTTTGTATTATTGGTACCTAGAAATAGATACACAGTGACCTAAGGTGAAGGCAGAGAGAATAAAGGGCCTATGTATGGGATCTCTGGAGTTCTCCTAGTGCTCCTAGTGACAGTAGCATCTGGGTGAGGGTTTGCTAAATAAAAAAAGGCAGACAATGTTCCATACAGGAACGGTAACATCTGACAGGACAGGGAAGCATCGAAGAGCACATAAATAACACAGGACAGGAGTTATTGATGCTTGGGACTGAAGTACATGGGGCATGGGAGACCCTGCATTCCAGGAGTATGCAGCCGGCAGAGATCTGAACTAGTATCAAATAACATAGTGTTGGAGGAGAACTAGATCATTTTTATTCTGTAATGAAGAGTTTCCTCTCCATTTATCTCTCTTCCTGAAGTCCTGAAAGGTAACCAAAAAAAAAAAAAAAGGAGGCTTTATGCAGAGGAGAAGAAGCGAGGTAGAAGAGGAGACAGAGGAGAGGGGAGGAGGAGGCAGAAGAGAAAGGGGGAGATAGAGGCAGAAGAGAGGGGGCAAGATGAAGTCAGAAGAGGGGAAGAGGTGGAGGCATTGAAGGAGGAACAGAGGAGAGAGGGAAAGGTAGAGAAGAGGAGGGGGAAGGAGGAGGCATTGAAGAGGGAGAAGGGGTGAAGGCAAAGGAGGTAGGGAGAGGGGAGGCAGAGGTCAGAGTTCTGTTTCTCAGAGCTGCGTGAGTTGTTACCTCTCTGACCCTCCTTGTCTGCAAAGGGCTCACTGACAGCCACTTCCCAGCTCTCCGAGCTGTGTTACCCTACAGCCTCATGGAAATACCAGGTTGTGTTTATTCTAATGCACTTCCCTTTCTACACACAGATGCTAAGGCGCAGACAGCTATTGATGACATGCTCAGCACATACCCTGAAATTTTATCTCACATCTGCGGGGTTTTTCTGCCCTTCTCACTTTTACTCGCCCACCCTACATTAGCCCTCTAGAACCCAATACAATAGGCCTGCTCCTCTGTCCAAAGTGTTCCTTTAATGTGTGAAAACAATAGCTCTGTCCCCAAATCTCTCTCCAGCCACGCTCCTCTGTTTTTAGCCAATAGGATTTCCCAACCTTCAGGAAGGCTCAGCTGCTCTTGAAGAAGAAACACAAGACAACAAACGGTAGAAGGCATTCCCTGATGACCCAAGATGCTTCCAACACTGCACCAGCATTGGGACACCAATACTATCAGCCCAACCGAAATGCTTCCAACACTGCACCAGCATTGGGACACCAATACTATCAGCCCAACCGAAATGCTTCCAACACTGCACCAGCATTGGGACACCAATACTATCAGCCCAACCGAAATGCTTCCAACACTGCACCAGCATTGGGACACCAATAACATCAGCCCAACCGAAATGCTTCCAACACTGCACCAGCATTGGGACACCAATACTATCAGCCCAACCGAAACATCAGTCACAGCCTGGCAGCCTTCTCTAGTCCATAAACTTCCAGGACTAAGATGGACACCTGAGAGACCTGTCTTCACCCAAGCCTGGCCCCCTCCATGCCCCAGATGGCCCTGGTTTGCACTAGGTCCATTTTCTGTTCACCTTACTGAATACAGTGTGCCACCATTTCCAAAAATGCTGACCTCTGCTGCAAGCCATCTTGTCGGCAGTTCCCCAGACAGAGCTTGACTGTTTATTTATTTTGTGTTAGCAGAGAGAAGAAAATCGCACCGGCCTAAGATGAATACTAATGAAATGCCTTCGTTAGCTTCCTTTGTGGTAAGAATGAAAAATCGGATCTCCACAGAATCGCAAGCCATACATTTCTTTCTCCCAACCTTTTTTTTTCTTCTTCTTCTTTTGCCCTTTCCTCTGAAAGGAAGATTAGAGATAGCCAAGCAGGAGAGTAAAGTCGTTTCATAAAAATAAAGAAAAATAAAAATTTGCATTTTTAAGGGCGCCTTTGTTGCAGAGGGACATGGTGGTGCAATTTCTCCAAACCCACTTTTCTCAGCCTGTGAAGCAAATGTGCCTATTTGTCCTCTGCTGCAACAATGCCAGCTGCATTCAATCAACTGAGAAGCTGCAAGCCATAAACCTTCTCCCCCAGCTAAGGGGGGGGGGGGTGGATGTGGGGGGAGGGAGCCAGCAAGAAAGGAGACATGCCATAAAAATTCATCAGAATAATGTAGGGATGAGACGCGCTCCGATCGCCGGCAAGCAATCAACCAATCACTCATCCTGTGGCATTTACAGCGCGTCTCATTCCCCTGTTCCTTAAGGACAATTGATTTTTCCTGATTCCATTAGCATAACGGCGTGGAAAATGTCTGCAGTGCAATATTTCTGGAAAGTTCCAACAAGTAGGCTGGGTACTGGAGTGTGACCATCTCCATAAAGCTTCCTCAGGCTCTGCAGCAGACACTGCCACAGCCGCCTCAAAAAGGAGGAGGAAAAAAGCCCAGAGAGAATGGCACAGTCTCCAAAAGTTGGAGGCCAAGGGGCACCTTGGGGTGACAAGCAGGTCACACTTATCTTCTTATCCTCAGACACAGGGATGTAGAGAAGGAAACCCGGGAGTAGTAAGAAATAAGTAAAACCCACCCATCCCAGCAGGGACCAGCCACTGATAGACTCCATGTCAGCCTTTCCAGTCTCCTGGATTTAAGAGCTAAGAAAATAATGCTTAGTGTAATTATCCCCTCCTATGTGAACAAGAGGCTAAAGAGATGGGTGCCCAGAAACCATCATTCAGCCCCTCCATCAGCTGGGTCTCAAAACTGTATTCTCCACAAGAACAACGCGCACATGATGGAAGTGCAGGTGGGGGGAGCATTTGCAGCTCAGCAGACTTGGCTTAATTAACCTCTCTGACTCTCGATTTCTTTTTCTGAAAACTGAAGACATGATCACTTCCCGTGTTGTTAGGAAGAGGAAACGAGACACCATGAAAAACACTAGAATGGTGCTGAAACCTATTGACTGTCGACCAATCAAATTCTCCTCCTCCTTCCTTTCTGTAGTTCCTTTCCCTCTCATCCACCAGCCATGCCATTCCCTCAGAATGCCCCCTTCAGCTGGACAGGATAGGGAATTCTGCCTGTGCAGAAAGGAAACACAGACCCAGAATTCTTCCAACTACTCCTGCAAACAAGACTAAAGCAGGCTCCGTCTTTCAGACGTGCTCGGGACGGACCCTGCTGCACTGTCTCCTGAGTCATCCCATCTCCTCTTCCCACCCCCTTCTCACTCCCACGTGTCTTCAGAGGAGCCTTTCTGAAATGCTCACACGACCTTGACACATCCCTGCTTGAAACCTTCCGCGGCACCTCACTGCCGTATGCTCTTTCCGAACCCATCCCAGGTTTGGCCTCAGGAAACCTTCCTCAGTCTCACTCCTTTTGAAGAGTCCTTTGCCCCTATGCCCTTATGCCCCGATGTGCACACCTCATATTCTGTACCCATGTCTTTTCCAAGACAGTGGGGGGTGGGTCCTGAATAACAGTTTTCCATTACGTTTTCCCTGGGATCCTCTGTTAGCACCTGATATTTAGTGTATGTCCGGTTGGTTGATATTTATGAAAACTAACTTGTAAGACCAGTGCTGATGTCATCACCTAAGGCTCCGGTTGCCATCAACATTCATGGGCCTTGGCGCTGGTGCTGACCATGGTCCTGAATCTGAAAACACTGCAGAGAGAGAAAGAAGTCTTGAACATGCTGAAGGCAATCCTCACTCACTCAGGCCATCTCATTGTAAAAAGGCAGCCTTTGGAGGCTGGAGTATGGCAGGGAATCTGTAAGCTTTAGTGTCCAGTCTAGTTCTGTTGATTCAAGGTACAGTATCTCTCTGGCTCTCCATTTGTCTCCTGACTGTCCTATGTTACAAGATTGTTCAGAGGATTACAAAGGTTCAAGGACCCCTTTATAGCCTTTCTTAAAGTACCTATTATAAAAGGCCTTAGAGGTTCCTCCCAGCATTTTTAGCACCACCTCTACATCCTTAACTCTACCTTGCTCCTCAGTCCACTCCCAACTGGCTTCTGTACTCATCATTCTGATAAAATAACTTCCCATGATGATCTCATGCTGCTTAACCCATTTTTCAACCCTCATTATGTCTACTCTCCCAGGGCCATGTTTCTTATTCTCAAACACTTACCACACAATGTAATTACACATTTCTTTATGTGCCTGTTTTATTAATACCTGCCATCCAACTCCATGAGGCTAGGAACTGTGTCTGATCTTGCTTATCATTGCAATTCCAGGTCCTAGCACAATGCCCACAGGAAGGAGTCTCTGCTATCAGCAGGAAGGAAGGTAGACGTCATGCCTAGGGCAAGTCTGGCCATGCCCAACACTTTCTGAATCACTTTAAGACAGCCTACAGCTTCTGTGGGTGTCTCAGCAAGAGAACTCCTGTCTTGTGGGGATAGAAACACTATGAAAGTCTCCATCCTCTTGGGAAACAGGGAGAATGTGGTGTTTGGTATGGTGTGCTACTGTGCCCAAACACATGAGCAAAGAATCATCAAAAGAAAGTATAACTATGGGATGAGACCTAGGGGATTGTTGATCACAGATACCTTGCTAGAGAGCAAAATCTAAGGTCAGGGAAGAAATGTAACCTAAGATCTTACAGTAAGTTAATGCTAGGCATGGTCTAGAGCAGTGGTTCTCAACCTTCCTAATGCTGCGGCCCTGTAACACAGTTCTTTATACTGTGGTGACCCCAACCATAAAATTATTTTTGTCACTACTTCACAACTATAATCTTGCTACCGTTATGAATCATAATATAAATATCTGATTGCAGGGTATCTGATATGCCACCCTGTGAAAGGGTCTTTCAACCATCAAAGGTGTCATGACCCACAGGTGGAGAACCACTGGTCTAGAGAGAGCAGGAATCAGGAAGTGTGGGAGCTCAGATGCTCTGAGCTGCAGAACCCCTGAATTATCGTCATGCTTGTCACTGTCTGTCTCCATGTCTGCCTTTCCCTGGGGGACAAGGCTGGTATGTGTTACCTAGCATATGATGCTGAGAAGAATGACTAGATGCTGGATGATGAAGAAATACCGGGAGAGTGGATGTCAAAGGATGAGATGGATAACTGGAAACTACCTCAGCACCCCACCTAGCTCCAAAGCCCAGGAATGAGGAGTCGCTTTCAGACCTGGACATCTCCAAGATCCAACATTGGACTCCATAGTTAAATCCCTAAGGAAGATGCACTACTGAAATCTTGTTAAACCCCCAGCTATTCACCAAGAAGGCCAAATCTATTTCCAGAATGAGAGCCTTCATAATTTATTCAGTCTCCCAGATGCCACAAAGTGTGGGGCATTATCTGCACTTGAAATCCAGAGTAACTGAAGTCCCTTCATTCCAAAGTGACATAATAGTTGGGACTCTTCGAAGAAGCAGAAGCAGAATGAGCAAACAGTTGAGGGCTCACTGACTCTGGACTCATAGCAGGGGAACCGGCATAGGACCAAATTAGGCCCTCTGAATGTGGAAGACAGTTGTGGGACATGGGCTCTCTGGGGGGTCACTGACAGTGGGACCAGGATCTATCCCTAGTGCTTGGACTGGCATCTAGGGGCACATTCTCTTTGGAAATATACCTTGCTCAACCTAGATACAGTGGGGAGGGCCTGGTCAGACTTTGCTGACTCCCTGTGGGAAGGTTTATCCTTTCTGAGGAGTAGATGGAGGGTGGGGTGGGGGGAAGGGTGAGGCAGAAGGAGGGGGGAGTGGAAATGGGGATAACTATATAAAATTGGAGATTTTATTAAAATTTTCTTAATAAAAAAAGGACAACGGGGAAGAAAGCTTTATAGAGAAAATTTCTGTCATTCAGGTCTTGAATGATGCATTTTTTAGATTGCATTAGTGGGTGTCTATGTGTGGGCGTATGCACATAAGCTCAGGTGTTACAGAGGCCAGAAGAGGGTGTCATATCTCCTGAAGATGAGATACACGTATCCATGAACCACTCAGTGTGGATGCTTGGACCCAAACGTCAACTCTCTACCAGAGCAGCAAGTGTTCCTAATTGCTGAGCCATTTCTCCAGCCACAGCATCGCCACTTTTTAAATTTTTAAGTACATTTATTTATGTGTGTGTGGTGTCTACACATGAGTACATGTATACGCCCCAGTGTGCACATGAAGGTCAAAAGACAATTTATGGAAATCAGTTCTTGTATTCTACCATGTGGATCCCAGAGATTAGACTTAGGTCATCAGACTTGGTGGTCAGCACCCCTACCTGCGGAGCCATCTCACCAGCCTGCAGGGGATTTTATGGTGAAGAAAGGCGGAGCATTCCTGACGGAGGAAGAGGAGACCATGGAGCCTGTTACTAGTATGGAAAGTAAGCTCATTTTACAGGATCCTAGGCGAGGTGAGGCTCTGTCCATGAGTGGAGCTAAAGGAAAGAGAGATTTGAATGCCTCTGTCAGCCACCTGTCCAAGAACCCAGAGACTTGGTGGAGGATCTAAGAGGGGACCCTCAGGCGCTTTTCTCTCACTTCCTTGTTTCATCTTCCACATAAATAACAACACAGCCACGGTAGGGACAAGAGTCTGCCTTGTTATAAAAGCCTGGGAGAAAGAACTAGAACTAGTGTGGCAATGGAGGAAGGACCTAGACTCCAGATGACAAATGAATACTGAGTTATAGGGCATCAGCCTGCCAGGTATCTCATCTGTATGCCTATCTCGGTAGTCTCGAGTAACAAGAATATTCCTATAGTGGGGCTTGCTACAGTGGCATTCTGAGGATCTTTGGAGAAATAAAGAGAAACTTGGAGAAATCTTTGGAGAAATAAAGAGAACTTGAGACCAATGCTTCAGTAAAAGTCTCAGCCTAGAAGGAGTTAGGCCTGGCTCCATCCAGGATGGTGGTCTGAGACAGGAGCTCTATCTAAGGTACAGAGTTGAATACAAAGATCTTGCTGGAGGGACTAAAGAAGCCCAGGGTTCTCAAGTCTTGGAGAAGAAGTCAATATGGGAATTCAAAAGCAAAGGGGGATGTGGTGGTGTGGATTTCAAGCCAAAGCTCTCAACTTCTCCTTTCTCAGTTCCTGCTTCTCCCTTGTGCGGGATGAAGCCCAAAGTAAGACTGAGGGCAGGAATGGGACCTGAATGTGGAGGGGTCTGGGCAGCTGCAAGTTTGGTAGAACCTGGTGTTTGTTCCTCCTCTTAAAAAGGCACACACCTGTTCAAGGAAGAACGATATCTAGTGTTTCTGCATCCTTCAAAACCCTGTTTGGACATCGCTGCCTCTGAGATGCTTTCCAGGGCCTGACTCCTAGATTTCACTGATCTCTCCCACTGACTCTGCTGTGACATCTTGCCTATCACATAGCCACTGTCACTTTGTCTCCTTGTCCAGAGTGAGAGAGTCTCCAGGGCACCAGCCTCTATGGTTGAAGTATGCTTGAGTCCTCAGAGACTTGTATAGAGTCCTGCTTAGTATGGGGGGGGTGTTCATCTAATGAACTAATTAATTAGCCCATTTAATTAAAGAGTGTGGGTATCATCCAAAAGATCTGTAGAACCAGAGTAAGAGAAAGGTGTGTATGTGTATATATGTGTGTGTGTCTAACTAAAAACTATAAGTGTGAATGTATTCATAATGCACGCATATACAGTGTGTTGTATATACATTTGTGCCTGCATATATGGTATGTCTTATGTATGAACACATGTACCTGCATGCATATATGGTGAATGTAAAGAACACTTCACAGAGAAATGAGAGGGAAGAAAGTTTTGATTAGGGAAAAGGAGCGGTCAGACTGGCCTCTCTCTTGTCCTTGGGAAGAAACAGAGGATATTTCTTAGTCAGAGCTGAACCTCCTACCTGTACTGGTTCCAAATAGTGTGCAGGCACCTTTCCAACCCAGGCACTACATAGGAATTCATCAGCAACAGCCTAAATTTTCTGATTAAGTTCATCTAAAACATTCTCAAGCTGGTAAATATTGGAAAGGGGTGAAAAATATTTGCATAGACATCTGAGCCTTTGATGAGACTTACGTCTGGGTAGTTTTCAGGGCAGAGCCTTCACCATGGTCACCAGAGGGAGGTTATCCAAATTGTGGGGCAGTAGGCCTCAGCCCTAGCCTCCTGTTATCCTATGCTTGGGGGGACATAGTTTGCTCAGATCTCTGTGATTGACATATACTCTTCTCCTGGCCAGAAATCCTCTCTCAGCTCCTCATTCCCAGCCCCTCTGCCCAGTCAGTCCACAGATGGGATCCGATACACATTAGGATCTGAACAAATGATCTGAACTTCCTCTTCTTCAGAATCAGATTCTGAAACACAGCTTCAAGTGCAGGTAGTGATTGAAAAATGAAGCTAGTTGACTCTAGAAGATGAGGGGAAAAATGGAGAGGCAACAATAAACTAGCATTTTTAGTCAAATTACCACCATCAATAACTAAAACCTGATGTTGAGAGCCAATATGGAAGCCCTCCTGCAGCTTTCCTGCTCAAGGGAAGAGGAACCTGGGGCGTCTCTCCACTGGCCCCTAGCAACCCCCTGAGAGTCAATCTGGGAAGGGGTGGAGAGGACCGAGTAGTGTTAACATCTTGATCCTTCTAATATGCTTCTTGAGCTGTGGTTTATTAAAGGCAGTTGAGTGTGGATGAGCCCTGGTAGTGTCCACTTTAGACACCTGGGTCCTCTGCTGAATGAATGGCTGACACAGAAATAGCCAAGTAGTGACGATAATAATTACTAGTATTTTGTTTCCTGTAATACTCAGTTTTCATAGACATAAGTACAGAGAACTAAATGGCTTGCTCATGGGCACATCAGCAACCATTGACAGCACCAAGATAGAACCATCTGCCTTGGAGTGGAGATACAGCACACCCTGCACCTACACAACCTGGAGGTGTTCTGCCTTTCTTCTGAGCCTTAATTTCCTGACCTGTGAAATGGAGCCATCTCATATGACACACACATACAAAGAGCAAGCTGAGTGGGGACAGATCTTGGTCTCCATCTGGACAAGATACTCTCTGACCTTGCCTAACCCAACTCAGGTACTTCACTCAATACCCCACCAGTGCCTCATTTGTTTGTTCCCCAAAACAAGCATGCCTCTAGGGTCCTCCCAATAACAAATATTGTCTTCCTTTCTTCTGTCTCTACCACTAAGCTGAAGATCCAGACGCCCTAGCTACAGAAAGCTGCAAGCCAGGATAGTCTAGGCAGGGAATCAGGTCAAATCCCAGATCTACAAGGGGCCTTCTTGGTCTCCTAGTACGCAGATTGGCATTCAGAACCCCTGTCCCAAAGGACTCTAGTAAATTTCAGGAAAGCCTCAGCACACAGTGGGAGCTCAAGGGCAGGTGACTTCACATTCTTTCTTATGAAGAATAACACTGATGTATTTCCACCAGAATTGTGTTGAGGCTCTTTTGTTTTTGTTTTGTTTTTTGCTTTTTTATCTTAACGTTCACTTTAATTCTAAGCCCCGGAGGCCTTTAGCAGGGCTGACAACGTCGTCTGGAGGATGGTAAATATTTGTCTATTTCAGGGGCAGCATTTCTCTTCCAAGGCACTCGTGCCAGTCCCTGTGCTGACAAGCAACTTGTTTATTTATTACCCTAATAACTAATAGATTGTCAGGCCCAGAGGCTCCGTGCGCGCCCGCAGCTGGAGCCAGCTCTGGGGGTCTGGGTAGCTGGGGGAAGGTTGGCAACTAAAGACCTGGTGCTTTCCGCATGCTGCTGTGAATTTTTGCACTTCTTCTCTGCAAATCCTCCCTTTATTGAGCCCACACCCTTGCCTTGGGCTGCCCATGGGCATAGATTGTCGTCTAAACTAACCAGTCTGGGCGTGCAGCCTTGAGACGATGATCATAAAACAATAGGGATAAGAATAACAATATTGACAACGGTCCTGACGGTCAGTCTTCAGTGTTGGCTCGACTGGATTTATAAAATCACCGAGGAAGACACACCTATGGGCATTGTCTGTGAGGACAGTTCCAAGGAGAGTTTCTTCACAGCTTGAAGCTGCAGTCCGTCAGGTTTCTTCACAGCTTGAAGCTGCAGTCCGTCAGGGCGGGAAGGCACAGCGGTGGGAATGTGAGGCAGGTAGCTAGGTCGCCGCTGCCGTTGGCAGCAGAGGCAAATGGAATGTTCATGCCTTCTTCACTTCCCCTCTGTATTCAGTCTGAGAACCTCGCCCTTATGGTGGTACTGCCTGCCTTCCAGGTGGGTCTTCCAGACCCCTCCCACATGCCAGACACTCCTGCTCAGGGTCTTCATGCTTCCCACGTCATATTCCTAGAAAGCCTTCCCTAGACACCCACCTCTCTGGCCTCCTTCAAATCTTCGTCCAAGTGCCATCTTTCCAATAAGGCCTCCATCACTCACACTCCAACTCCACCTGACCCTCCCTCCCTCTTTGCTGGACCAGCCTCCCTACAATCCATCACCACCTCACACACTACATATGGAACGTTTCTCCCTGGCCCCTTGCACCTCCATGGGGCAAGGCTCTTTCTGGAAGCCTTGATCTCTGCTCTATGCCCAGCATACAGAGCAGTGACTGGCCCGCAGGAAGTCCTCAGCTCGTTGAGTGAGTAGATTACACACCTCAATTTAATACCATCTCCGCAGTGCTATCCCAAACCCGCAGAGTCCTGCCAACATGAGGAGCAGTGTTAAAGGGTCGCAGCATTAGGAGGGTTGAGAACCTGCTCTAGAGAATGTCTTGCCTGTCTCCTGTCTCTGCCACCACCTTAGTTGAGGGCATCACCATAGGAAGGTGATTCGAGCTTCCCTCTGTCCCTTGCTACCACCCTCCATGGTTTCTCTAAAATACCAATGAAATATCTGTGCAATGCCTCTGTTTTGTTTTGTGTGGTGTGTGTGTGTGTGTGTGTGTGTGTGTACGCTCGCGCGCGTGCGCACGCCCGCGCATGCATATGTGTGTGTTATTCCTCTTTGCTGCTGATTTAAGGTCAAGGTCACAGCCCTAACCTTTCCAGCCTCATCACTGCACCTAGCTCTTGATGTTCTCAGATGCACGGTGCTGCTCCACACTTGCCTGCCTGTGCTGGCTGTGCCCTCTACCTGAAATGAGTGTCTCTGCATGGATGGCCCCTCTACACATCATCTCTATCCATCAGAAGCATGAACCTCTCTGTGCAGTCTCCTCAGAGAGAAAAGGAGGGTTTTGTGAGAACATCTGACACAGGAAAGGACAATGAGTGCTTAGAGAACAATGAACCTTGCTGCCTCAGGAACATTTGGTCATAGATGAGCCACTGTAGGAGCTGAAGCCAGTGTTTGAGGAGATAGCGTACAGTTGCTCACGTCTGCCATGTTTGTTGTGGACCTAACAGATTTATGTAGTGCCTGGGCCCTCAGGAGCTTGTCAGGAAGTGTGTTGTCCCTGAGATTGTGAGAACAACCAACCACAAGGCACACAGATGTCTGGTGTCCATATGTTCTGGACATCGGAAGGTCCCGCCTTCTTTACTAATCCTAGAAGTCAATGCCCCAACTGTAATATTTGGAGCCAGTGTGAAGCAGTGTATTGATGTGGTTACACCAATGGGGACCTTAGAGCTAAGTTTTATCAACTACCTCTAACTTTGAACAAGTTATATAAATGATCCAAACCTTTTTCTCCCTCTATAAAATAGGTATATTCAATGTAACTACCTTGTAAGATCATCATGAGGCTGGACAGAGTCACCTGTATGCTAAGAACTATAAAGCGTGTTAAACACAATCTGGGTGTTGGTTCTTAGTGTTTTTATTCACACTGCAAGCCACGAGACAGAGCAATAACTCCACATCACCTTCCAGGCGGGAGTGGTCTAAGACAGTGACCCTGGGTCCAGGTGGACCCTATCTGTACAGCCTTTCAGGATTCAGCTCACTGTCTAAGGTGGCGTCTTCCTCCGAGCCTCTTTATTTGCACCGAAGTACCTGTCTCTGTCACCTTGAACTGTCACAGGCCTGTCTCTCCATTTAGGTTGTGAGCCCCAGAGGGACAAGGGCCACCAGTGGTGCCAGACTTGCAGCATATGTTCCATCTCTGAGCACAGCTGCCAAGCCTTCCCCAACTACAGCCTATGGCCTGAAATCTAAAGCCTCGCCACCTGCCCCTGAGCTGGACCCTTGGAACAGATTGCAATTGAACTCATTCTCAGATTTGGTCATTGTGGTGGGGGGAGGTTTTAGTTTCTGTAAACTTGGTGTAAAGAACTGGGAGGGACATGGGGTATTTGTCAGGTTTATGAGGAGAAGCAAGGACCATTTCCTTTGGTGAGGGGACTTAGAAAATTACCAACAGCCTTGACCAAACCACTAACCCTGAGGTGGCTCCAGTGTGCTCATCTTTAGCCCCTCCTCAGTTGGCCCACAGGAAGCTGGTGATCTAGGGGATAGAGTAAGACAGGTTATTTGCCAAATGGTGTGTATGTTTCAAGATTTTTGACAACCAACAGAGTTCAGTTGTTCGACCTGGAAAAGTGAGTGAGGGAAGCCCAAGTCTTCTCTTCCACGCTTTCCCGGCTCAGTGAGGAGCTGAGGGTCAAGGCAGAGAGCAGACAGGGCAGTAGTCATCCACTGAGGCAAGTTCTAGAAAAGACCTCCACGTAGAATATTCTGGAAGTCTAGGAAAGGAGAAGTCCCAGCATGGGTGAGTCTGGGATCATGACAGTACTTTGCTTAGGGCTTGGAGTTTCAACCAACCGCATGCAAGAACAAAAGCCTGGTGCATCACGTTAGTGAGGTAACAGGAGACATGAGACATGGAGAAGGGGTAGGCAGGGCCCAGGCCAGGAAGACTGAGAATCACACGCCCAGTCCAGGAATCTCCAATTTTCTTCCATTAGCAGGGGGGAGGGAT
Organism: Microtus ochrogaster; assembly: GCF_000317375.1. Lineage (NCBI taxonomy): Eukaryota > Metazoa > Chordata > Mammalia > Rodentia > Cricetidae > Microtus > Microtus ochrogaster. Next base: position 77,423,734 of record NC_022016.1, on the reverse strand, counting down.
TTTTCAATGTACAAGTGCTGTGACTAGAGCTGGCAAGGACACAGGAAAGATGCTTAGAGAGGACTGGGTGCGAAGCAGGGAGGGGAAGCGATGGCTAATGCAGGGCCTCAGTTAGTGGGGAAAAGGGATGGCCAGTGCATGGAGTGAAACAGACTAGGAAAACCGGCCATACAAGTGGCCAGTGTCTCCTGAAAGAATGTGAGCACATCAGACCAGGTCTGGCTTACGGGAGCAGCTTGTTTCTGGATTGAGGGAGCGGCAGAGGCATCTGAGAGCCAAGAAGACATTGACAAATGTAGAGTTTGATCTTCATGCAGTCAACCAGGCCTGGGAATAGCAAATAGAGGAAGATTGCTGGCTCAGCACTCACAACATAGCCCCACCCCAACCCCAGCTCTGATTTCTCCATTGTAACCCCCAGACCTTGAAAGGGGCAAGGAAAATAGCTCCAGCTCCAGAGGAAGGGTCAGTTACATTTACAGTACAACAAGGGGCTCTGGAGGACCCAGAACTATCATTCAGCCCATCAGGGAAGAGCTGCAAAGCATGGAGTCAGAAATCCATAGGAAGACCCAAAGCCTGGGCGTTCTGCAGTCATACTGACTGTGCGACCCTGGGACAGTAAGGTCTGCCCTTCAACCTGTTTCCTCACTTTTCGAAGAAAGAAGATCCTTGTACTTCATCTGAGGGTGGCACCTCTGCTCCCTGCCTGTCGTCAGCTCTGTGGTAACCAATCAGCTAACAGAGCCCACAGCTGCCACAGTAACAAGAACATTGTGTAGCTACTATGTGCCAGACTCAGACACACACACACACACACACACACACACACACCTGTAAGACAGGCGGTCACTATCACCATTTTAAGAAAATGAGACCTGGAGAAAGTCGGCCTGTTAAAGGCCATACAGTGTGTAAAGTATTAGTTGTAAACTTAGTCGCAAGCTTGTTTCCCCTAGTCCCAGTGGGTGTCTGGGTCTCTAAATGTGGAGGAGACTCACAGGACCTCCGTGGTTCCTTGTCACACTCAGCCAACTAGAGGGCCTCAGTGCTCGCCTTCTCTGAAGTTATGCAAACCACCTCAAAAGGACATGCTAGCCATCTGCCCTCTCATCCCCTAAAAAAGTCTCATTTCCCAGTGGGAAATGAAAGAGTGACTCAGCCCTGTCTCTTCACTGTCCTTGGAGTTGGACGTCTGGGACATCTGGATGTTACTCAGATCCGTTGTTCTGGTGGCTCCAGTCGCTAGGGGATGACCTTGCACAGGCTGTCTGAGCCTTGGCCTGAGGACAATGGCAGCCATGTGTGGAGACTTTGTTGCTCTTCCTTCAGCTCCGAGGTCACCCTAGTGCTAGTCAGGTCTCTGCTGCCAGGCTGGGGGACTCCGCTGACAGCCCCACAGCTGGGTGACCTTGCCACATGGGTTCACCTCTCTTTGTCTCAGGTTTTCTTCTCTGTAAATACAGTCCTTCTAGGATCTACAGGGAGATTACATCAGTTAAAACCTTAGGACAAGTGTGGGCCTCTGTCAACACTCAGTACCTGCTTCCTCTTACAGATGACTTCACTATGAAAACCCTGGAAAAACACGCCACCTGCTGCAAGTTACTTAACCCATGAGCCTCACTTACTTTGTCTTTCAACCTCGGGTTTTTTGTCTGTAAAATGGGGATTCATAGTGTACTTACGTAAGACTTGAAATCAATTTAACTACAAAGCCAAACTCTTGAAGCCCCTGGCCTCTCTGGGCAGGACACTCATTCCCAAACCCATGTCTTCCCACCTGTGCCATCTCTGGAGCCTCAGCCAACCAGAGATGATGGATGAATCTGGAACCATGGCAGGGGCAGTGTTGTGAGTCTTACTATAAGATATGGGGAGTCTTTCTGGTTTACCCCAGCTTTCCACGCCAAGTTCTGTGCCTCGGGCAGCTGTTCCTGTAGTGTTACAGCATGAAAAACACTGAGGAGGGGGATCGCTGAGAAAGGAGAGGGAACTGTCACCCACTCCCTTACCCCTCGCTGACTCCCGGGAGGCAGCTGGAGATTGGACCCCAGTTTTCCTTCCAAGGTCACCTTCACAACAATTCCACTAGGGCTCTGGCTGGCAGCACCCGCCAACACCAGGCCGTGATGGATTACTGCTTGCTCTGGCTACTGTTCACTGCACAATCCAATCTAGGAGACACACATATTTCTCAATTCAGGGACTTCTTTTATTTTATGAAAAATCAGCCAGCTGCTCAGGCGTGAGTAGCTGAGCTTGGCAGGCGCTATGGATTTTCTGAGCCTGCTCCGGCCCTCTTGCCTCTCTGAATCTCTCTTCCTCTACCTAGCCTCATTACCTACACACAGTCTCACAGAGTGTGGAAGAAAGCTAGGCTTGGGAGTCAATTAGCTCTCGTTTAGCCTCTTGTACTGTTTGGATGGGGAAGGTCACCCAAAGGCTATGTGTTAGAAGCTGCATCCCATCTTTGCTCTGGGAAGAGAGTGAACACTTCAACAGCAGGCACCTAGTGGAGGATTTCAGGCCACTCACTGAGGTGGACCCTTGAGAACTGTGGTAATGTGCCCTCCCCCATCCCAATCATGGGAGTCTCCTGCTCCCATATACTGCCCCCTTCCCCGAGCCTCAGTTCTTCCTGAGTAAAGTATGACAGTACTATACACACTCCTGGGTTATTCAAAGTCATACATTGGTGGCAGCTATGTTCCTGGCACAAGCACAGGACTCCATCCGGATCCGGTCTTTCTCCTCCATTCCTGGTCAGTTTCTCCTCATTCTCGCTTTCCCTGCTCACCTTCCTTTCCCTTTTTTTTCTCTTCTCTGATTCGCTATAGGTCATGTCACTCTAAATTATACAGACCACCCTGATGTGGGATATTTGTACACTGTGTGAAGATGTGTGCTTTTATTGGTGTAATATTGGTGACTGGACAATAGCTAGGCAGGAGATATAGGCGGAATTTCAGGGAGAGAAAGGAAGAGGAGAAGAATCTAGGTGCATAGGGAAAGCCAGATGACATGGGGAGGAAACAGGAGGTTCAAGATGGAAGATAGGTAATGCCACATGGCAGGATGTAGATTAATAGAAATGAGTCAATTTATGTTATAAGAGCTGGTTAGAAATGAGCCTGAGCTATAGGTCAAGCTTTCATAATTAATAAGGAATCTCCATGTGATTATTTGGGAGCTGGCAGGACAGAGAAAGACTCATTACACTGCCCCAGACTGCTCTGGTCTAGAAGTCAGTTATGGCATCAGGCCTCCTGGATGAGCACTTTCAACCCTGTGTCTGAACAAGTGCATCCTGTCTTGTCATCAGGGCAAAACCCTTATGATTCAAGCCACAAGGGTTTTAAGACTGCACCCCTAGCTCCTACCACCATCACCCTATTAGGTCCTAGGGAACCATGGTTCCTGGCTCTTTATACTTTGCCCTCATGTTCTAATTGCTACCTCTACCAACACTAAGAAAAAAGAAAGCATTCCTTATAGGAAATGGCCAGGGGGTTATCTCCAAGAAGCCAAGTAAAGCCTACTAGTAGTCTAATATCACCCACAAGCCAAAGTTCTCAAGTACTTTCTAGAGTGCTTGAGTTACTTGATAACAAACTTTGAACTAGGAAGAAAACCAGGGAGATGCAGTAGACATAAAGCCAGAACCAAAACAGTTCTGTAAGAGTCGGCAAAGACTGCACACAACCTAGGAGATTTCCCTAGGTTCCCTTTAAGTTCAGAAAGAGCATAGTCCCTGAGTGGAAGGCAACCATACCTTGAGTGTTGACACCAGAAACCAGAACACAGCATAGAGGCTCAGGGTGCCTGAATCACCTGTTACCATGTCAACAACAAGACACACAACAAGACAACAAGATCTTCTCTAATACTCCTGATTCCATTGTTTTCCCCACTTAGACACTCAGTCATCCTCTGAGCCAACCCAGGTGCCTGACAAATCCATTCTGTTTCTCTATTCCCACTGTCTCTATTTCCTGTTCATTCTGTGGCCCCACTGTCCCCTGATCCCAATCTACTTTTCATGGCAAGGAAGAGAATGATCTTTAGAAAATGCCATGCTGGCCAGGCCTTCCCTTTGAAATCCTCCAGGACTGCCACTCTTCACAGGTCAATTCAACTTCTTATACAGCAAACTCCTTGTGAAAAGAGCCAGGATGTGTGCCTGGCTTTGTGCACGCGATAGACTACTGCACACACGCAACTGCCATAGTGAAAACAGCTGGACATAGTGAGTGAGCAGGTGGGTGTGGCTGTGTGTCAGTTAAATCCAACTGACATTTACAGTCAGTGACATGACTTCAACCACCCATAATGCCCTGGGTGACAGAGAGTTTGCCACCACTCCCCGTGCCCTGCTCTGTGCTGCGTAGACAAACGATTCTGCCGATCCCCATCAAAGCACCCGTTACACTCCCTTTGGCCCCACCTTTGCCTCACCAGCTCTTATGCCTCTTAGGAGACTCAGCCCTTGCTCCAGTGGGAAACTTGGTGATGTCCATCAAACCTTGAAATACACGTTCTGTTTGATCCACAGGAGTTCCACTTCTAGTCAGAACTCTGACCCGAGAGAGAGATAGTATTGAGGAATTTGAAGCATGAGGTTTGCAAATTCAAAGCCAGTTTGGGCTACATAGTGTGAGCCCAGTGTGGATGACTTAACAAGACACTGACTCCAAAGAAACAATAATGACAAAACTGAAGTAGATATAGCTGTTCTAACTGGAAATAGTTTCCAAGATTACTGTGTGTGTGATGTACAAGTTCATGCTCATACAGGTGCATGCACCATGGCCATGCGTGTGCATATATGTGCCTGTGCTTGTGCTTATGGACCAGAGTCATCATCTAGTGTCTTCCTCCATCACTCTTCTCCTAATGTTGTTTTAGAGAGTCTCTCATTGAACTTGAAGCTCATCAATCCAGCTAAATTGTCTGACTGCTAAGCTCTGGGATCTGCCTGTCTCCTCCTCTGTCACCACCCGCTGCCCCTGGCACAGGGATTAAAAACATGCACCATCACGTATGACTTCTTACATGCATGCTGGGAATCTGAGCTCAGGTTATTACGCATGCATGGCAGGCACTGAGCAACTGAACCATCTCCCCATGCCTGTTTCCAAGACGTTTAAGAAGACATAAATATTCACAAAAGCCTGGATTTGATTCCTAGCACAAAGTGGGGAAGGGGAAGGGAATAGAAAGAAGGGAAGCTAAGAGTAGGAGAGCATAGAAAGAAGGCAAATAGAGAGAGGGAGGGAGGGAGGGAGGGAGGG
>NC_022016.1:77416052-77418272 GCF_000317375.1 Microtus ochrogaster | reverse complement strand
GGGAGGGAGGGAGGGAGGGAGGGAGGGAGGGAGGGAAGGAGGAAGTCAGACTACAGTTATTTTCCTGTCAGGCTGGGTCCTTGAAGGCAAGAAGACTGTCTTAGTCACAGCAGTGTGATTCGTGCCATCAAAGAAAAATGTGAAAAATACAGAAAGAAGGTATTTACCTGACTTGAAGCCAGATCTTGCCAAACAAAATCAGGGAAAGGCATCTAACGCAAGGATCTAAACAGTGGCTGCAAAAGTGTAGACAGAGGATCTGCGTACTTGAGAGGTGTTCAGAGTAACATATGCAGGTAGGTATTAGATTTTAAAACAGCCCCCAGAACCTCCTCTGAGTGCCTAAGCAAGCTGTGCTCTGCCGAACAAGCCAAGCTTATCCCGGGCCAGGCATCCAGAGGGAAAGTCAAGCTGTTCCATCATTCCGGCACTCCTGGCCAGGGAAAGCACATAGAAGGCAAACTGGCATTGGCTCCCTGACCCAGGGGCAAAGGATGATTCTTAACAGGGGCAGCAGGAGAAAACTTCACAAAGAAGCTGATGCAGGGTGTGGTGCACAAACAACGGCAGAAGTTCCAGGAAAGACGGAGCAGAGCGAGGCCAGAGAGGGCAACAGCGTGAGCAAAGGAAGAAAAATAAGGGAGCTTAGGACACATTCAGGAAGCTGAAGCGTGGAGCAACATGCTAGGAAGGCCATAGATGAAGTGGGCAAGGTCGACTGGCTAGCTAGGGAGGGCTTTGAGCATGAGGCCATGGATGCTGGCCTGTTTCCACACCATTGGTAGAATCTGAGTTTCCAGCTGACATTCTAGGAAGCCGAGGGTCATTATCCAGGACATTAAGTGGCTAATGGGCCCATCTCAGTGCCCCGTGCAGCCTGGAGCACAAACGTTTTCCAAATGCTGTTTTTATCTCTTGGCAACTGTGAGGCCAAGCCCTCCCAGCAGCAAGCCCTGAGACACGGTGCTCCACTCTCCTGTCTGCTGCCCATGGCCGGAAGCCCTGAGAGCTACTCTTCCTCCTCTTCACCCACTCACCCCAGCCCAAACCCAACCCAGTGCAGTCATTTCCAGGAAACAAAGCCAAGCCCACGCCCGCTCTCTCTGACCTCATTTCTCTCCCCCCTAATTGATGAAAGTGCAGTAATAATAGTAGGTTTCAGGAGCGCTGGTCCCCTGGTGGGTCCAAGGCTCAGGAGAGCGCCTCAATTATTGATCCTGCACCAATTGCCAGAGCCAATGGGACTCCTGGGTGCCCAGAGGGGTAGTCTGGTTCAGGTTGAGAATGATGTCAGGGCTGAAAGGGAGGCTGAATACGACCCCAACAGCTCTAAGGCCATATCTGGAGCCAGAGGACAACATCTGGCTGCCATGGCTGTGGAAGGACACCTGTCACACTTGGCTATGATGAGGAACAAGCCATTTCAAGGGTCCCAGGGACACCCTCCCTACAGACTTACTTCTCACGCTCCTTCCCAAATGGGACATAACCAACGGAAAGGGACAAAAGAGGGTCTTCGGGACCATCGGAGCCGGATCCCAGCCTAGCACCTCCCAACTCTTTACCCACAGTGCACGTTCAGCTCTTTCTAAGGAGGCAGGGTGAGGGGCAGGTGAAGAAATGAAAACAATTCTCCCTCTTCAGCCTGCCTCAGCAGTACCCGACCGCTCTAGAGAACAACACAAATGTGTCTCCTCCCAGATGTCTGTGTCTGCTTCTGTCCCCTGCCTCCGCTCTCTGGGGCTACTCCATGGAGAGCACAGAAAGGCTGTTTTCAATGTTCATGTGTGCCCGTGAGCAGCTGCTGTATCCTCATGAACGTTCCAAGGGCCAGGCTCCTTGCTTACAGGGAAAGGGAGATGGGTCTGTGAACCTCAAGGCTGGCCTGTCACTAACAAGTATGGTGATCTCAGAGAAGTCGCCTAAGCCCTGCCATCCTCTGGCTCTAAACCTGTAACCTGGAAGAGATGGTGACCCTGGTGTCCCTGGGCATGTTGTAGAGGACCAGCAAGCTCTGGTGCCTCAGCCTCCCAAAATGAAGTCCACTTTCCCCAAGGGAACCCCTAGTCCCCACCATTCTGTGTGCTCACAAAAGGACCTCATCTTAAAACGCACACATGGATAGCTGACTGTCTCACTGCCCCAGGCTGCTGACGGGCACACAAGGCTGGCTTCACAGGCTGCTGATGGGCACACAAGGCTGGCTTCACGGGCTGCTGA
>NC_022016.1:77404574-77415952 GCF_000317375.1 Microtus ochrogaster | reverse complement strand
GATGGGCACACAAGGCTGGCTTCACGGGCTGCTGACGGGCACACAAGGCTGGCTTCACGGGCTGCTGATGGGCACACAAGGCTGGCTTCACAGGCAGTCTAATGCTTTCTAGCCAAGGTGAATTCTGTGCTCCACAGAGAAACAACAGCACCTCTTAAAATAAAAGCTCCCCAGAAGAGAGCCGTACATGACTCTGAGACACCTTCTAGAGGTCACTAGTCTGCAAGAAGGGACTGAAGGAAATGGAGCCAGGGTGGCCACCCTACAGTAGTCCAGGCCTTATAACCATCAGACATTCTCTTGACTCCCACCTCTTCTGTAAAGGTGATCGGTTGTCCTCCAGTCTTCATGGCCCTCCTTCATGGGGCTATGCAAAGAACTGTAGTAACCCCTATAAAAATGTTGGGCTGTCAACAAGCATAGCTCTGTCTTCATGTTGGCTAAGACAGTATGAATATACCATAAAGGTTGCATCCTTTAGCTGTCTACTTCAGTGAGTTTTACAAGTGCATGTATTCGTAGCATAACAACCACCACAACAATGGGACAGAACATTCCCACAGCTCTAAAGGCTTTCCTCTCATCAATTCCACGGAACCCCGCCCGAGGGTCACGGGCCTGACATCTGGCCTCATGTGTTCGCCCTCTGGAACTTCACATACACAGGCTGACACATTCCGGAGTCCTTTGTGCCTTGCTTCTTCCCTTGGCAAGCCACATTTGGGACTCAGTCATGCTCTTGAATTTACCAGTCGCTCGCTCCTTTCCACTGTAGGCACGCATTACTCAGTCTGTATCCCTTTATCATTGAGCATTCGGGGTGTTTCTATACTTTTACTATTTATATCCCATACTGCTGTAAAACAAATCAATACAAGTTCTACATTTGTCATTTTATGATGGGCTCACAGAAAATCAGAGCTGAGCAGGCCCGCAATGATCACCAGGTCTAGCGTATTCATCTTGAAGATTATAGCATTGAGCTCAGAGGAGAAAGGACATGGTTACTCTTTGACCCTTGGAGTATGGTCACCAGGATACAGAATCCAGACCCCGCAGTTAGTGGGCCAGATCTGCCCCTATCAAGGTCCCTGGCTGCTTATAGTCACTTGCAAATTTGAGAATCCCTGGTTTAGCAGTCAATGAGTGAATCATAGATGAAGTCACCTGACCCCCCCCCAAAGGCCGGAGCTGCTCTTTCTACATCACAGTGATTGGCAGTGGGGCTTGTGGGCAATTAGGACTCGCAACTTCAGGTTCAGGAAAGCCTCTCTAATCTGTGAGGGGCCTGGCTGGCTTAGCTAAAGACAAAATTGCAGCTGCCTCGGTGTCCTCTTGAAAACATAGAAACTCTCAGTGTCTGGGTCAGCTTGGGTCCCAGAGGCCCTAGGATCCTTAATTGAAAATCATAATTATTTATTTAGATGACAGTGCTGTTAGCATGCAGAATTAATGACAGCCATGTGGTCTAGGTTGAGGGGGAGCAGAAGAGGAGGGGTGAAGTTTTCTCAATGGGGCTTTCAGAGTCCAGAAGCTCTTAATAGACTGATCACCCATAGATAGCCCTCCGCTGTGCTGTCTGCTGAACACAAGCATGCTCTCCATAAAGTGAAACAATGGCTATGAATTGTTTCCATCTTAAAAACTGTAAAATGTTGTTTCGTTTCTCTCATAATGGATAATAACAACAGCATGATGCATTCATAGGTAAAAACAATATTGCCTCACCAGGACATTCTTTAATCTGTGATTGGCTATTCTAGCTCGGAAATACATAATAAACAGGTCCACTTCCAGATGGACCACCCAACTCATCACCTAACAGAAACAGTATCACTGGGATAGAGTTATTGCCCGGCATTTACAGAATTCCACGATGTCCTGTTAACTGAGAACACAGAGCAGGGAGGCGGGGAGAGTCTCTGTTCTCTAGAAGTCTTAGTCCTGTGAGAGAATAGAATAAAGCGTAAGAAACAAGATCACTCAAGATGGCCTGTCCTTGATCAGGGAGTATCCTGGGTGTCAGTGCTTCTGCAGCTCCAGAAACAGAATTCCTGGAGCTGAACTGAGGAAGGCCTTTAATAAGAAAATGGGGAGAGGGAAGAGATGGAGAGAGGCTTGAGCAGAACCATGAGCGAGGGGCAGGTGCATTCTGCAAAGGGTTGCTATGCGGTTAGAGTGGGAGAGGATACAGACACAAGAAATAAGCCCAGAGACAGAGCTGGGAGCCAGCAGCAAAGCTAAGTTAACAAAGCAGAAATTTCCTTCAAGAGCAGGAGGTCACTTGAAGGATTTCAGTGGGACCCAATTTGGTCAGACTTGTATCTCAACCTGTAGGAAGTGATAGACTCATAATGCATTCTAGATGGGAAGAAGTGGTCTGCACATGTGTGCAGAACATGCAGCCCCGTCTCCCACCCCCCACCTTGTGTTAAAAGCATAGGTTCCTGGACCCCTTTCTGGGAACAGCTAATGGAAATCTCTGCCGTGAGGCATAGCAATCTGCTTTAGTCTTAGAATGCTGGCTTTCATGTTTTACAGTTTGGTTGGGTGGGGTTTTGATTTGTTTGCTGTTATTTGAGAATATTGATTTTTAACCTCTTCATTTTCCACAAGGGAAAATTGAGGCTTAAAATGATGAATGAGTTTCTAAAAGGTCACACATCCAGTAGTGGCAGAGCCCAAACTGTCCTATTCAAAGGTCCTTCACTCCCTCGCCTGATGGAGGGTGAGGTTTATTCTAAAGAACCTCCCACAGACATATCTAGCAGGACTATCCTACCTGTAGCCTTCTCTATAGAAAACATTCTGGAACTTTCTGCTCGTTTCTCAGCTCTGCAACCTCCCTTCCTATACAAACGTCAGCACACACCAGGCAAGGCCATTTGGAACCAGCCTCCTACATATTCTTATATTGCCACACATAGAACATCAGGACCTCCCAGCATGGTCTGGATCAGGGTGTCAAAAGAGCAGATGAGAGCTAAAGAAAAAGGGAATCATCTTAATGCTGTCTCATGTCATAGAACACTGAGCTGTCACACAGGGACCAATTTCACAAGACAGTATAGCTGCCCTTATGCAGTCTCCCTTAGCCTGTGCTGCCCCTTGTAGCTCAGTCCCATTGCTATGTTCTGGGTAATGGGGCTTGGAATCATTGCTTCAGGTGCTGGCGGACCTGCTTTAAAGAAAGTGAAGACCCACATATAGAATTAGGAGGCTGGAAATAACAAAGACTCCTTAGCACAGTAGGGTGACTATAGTTAACAATCGTCTAGCATGTTTTGAATAACTAGGAGAGAGAATCTTTAATGTTTTCACTACAAAGAAATGATGAATGTTTGATGTGGAGGTGTGTTAATTAACCTGACTTAATTATCCCATGTTGTATACGTATATACAGTATAGATAATTACTATGTGTCAATTTCAAGTAAGACAGAAACATACAACCTTTACATGACACATACTCTGTACCAAGCCCTGCTCAAAATGCCTTACATTTTTTAACCCATGTAGCAAATATTTGAGGTATTTATATTTATAATAATATTTACTATTTTTGATTCATAAATGAATAAATTAAGACCCAAAGAGGTTAAGTGGCTGGCTTGTCTTCAGGCTAGCGGGTGGTAGAGTTGAGATGCAAACACAAGCAGTCTGGCTTCAGAACCCGTACTCCTAACCACAGTGTTAAGCCTTATGTGTACCAACGCCAGTACTGAGAGCTAAACAGAAAGATGAACCAGAGCCAGCACTGGGGAATTTCACATCTATCAAGAGATACAGTCACTAACACAGACAATAGCCACACAGTGTGATCTCAGGTGGGACAGAGAAGATTGTGCACAGCCTAGCACAGGTATCAAGGGTGGCTTGCTTGCACTTCTCTTTAAGGAAAGCCATTTGCCAGTGACTGCTCCTGGGGAAGAAACCATGAACATTTACAACTGGACAACTCTAATCCTGTCTATCCCTTCCCTCTCTTAATCTGACCTATGAACATCACACCCTGACCCACTGAAAGAAAACTCAACCAATCCTCACTTCTTGGATTCTGTGCATTCAGATTCTGTGTTTTCTATAAGTTCTAGGCCATCAGTATTCAAACTTCTATGACTGCCACATATGGACAGTTCTTTACATTATTTAAAAAAAAAAAAAAAGATAATCTGATCATGCCCCAAACCTAAGTATCCCTCCTTCCCTCTCTTCTTTGAAGTCTTTGTGAGGAAGAAGACACACAAGGAGACTGGCTTCCCACTCCAAGAAGATTTTGGCAAAGGAGGGACATGAGCAGAGAAGTGGACAGTAACCCCAAATTATTCCATGATTTATGGAGAAGATGCTACTCAGATGAAATCATGGTTGAACTGAGACAAAGTGGATAGATGGAGCACAAAAGCTGCCAGCTGTCTGTCCACACCTCTTTAAACAAAGGAAGGGGTGCATTAGATTTGTTATGGATGTTTGAGGGCATCCCATGCAGTGAGGTCACCATCCCATCTCTAGGAGAGACTCGGGTAAATATTGAGTAGGGCAGAAGGCCAGTGATATCTCTCAAGAAAAGGCAAAGACAAAGAGAATCTGACTTCAATCAATCTTCTAAACTAGCCTTTAGGGAGGAAGATAGAGTTCTGAGCACTAAGAAACTGTGGGTTATCTGGAAAGAAAAGTGACCCAGCTGTTGAGATTCACCTTCTGGACTCTTCCTTTCTCGGAGTCTGTTTCCTCAACTTTGATATGAGGAAATATCATCTATGGGTAGACTCACCACTGGCTCACAGAACTTTCAGATGAGATCATTGTTGTGACTACTCTGCAAACTGATTCAAGATACTGATGTAAGTCTATGATAATAATGTCAATCCTGACTGCTACTCAATGATCCCTATCCAAGATTACAACATCTGCCATGTTATTGGTACAGTTATTTCTTTATTTCATACATTTTCTGTGTAGGGCATAGAAGTATCATTCAATTCCAAGAAAGGAAAGCAAGGATAAAGGCTTGATGACATAGGCTGGTAATTCCAGTTTCTCAGGAGGCTGAGGCAGGTCAAGTCTAAGACCTGCCTGAGCTACAGAATAAGTTTAAGGGCAGCCTGGGAAATTTAACTAGATCCTGACCCAAAGCTGAAAGTAAAAGGACAGTTGGGTATATAGCTCAGTAGTAGAACACTTCTCTAGTATGTAAGAACCTCTAAGTTCAACCCTTAGTATGAGAGAGAGAGAGAGAGAGAGAGAGAGAGAGAGAGAGAGAGAGGATGCTCAGGAAAGTAGCTCTACCATAATCCAGGGCTTCACTTTCTACATCAAACTCTACATAGGAGGAATAATGACACTTAACATATACTGCCTCATTTTAGCCTACAAACCATTTTCTCATCAGTCCTTCTTCTGATTATCTCCAAAATACTACCCCACTGTGTAAGAAGGCAACTGACAATGCTAAAAGCAGGAACAACAAGCCTAATGCCACTCAGCCGTAGAAGGCAAAATGGAAATAGAGCCTGTAATGGCTGTATTTTTGCCAACTTTTGTCAACAAGCACAAACTACAGTCCTGAGAAAGGAGAACCTAAGTTGAGGGATTGACTCCATCAAATTAGCCTGTGGGCAAGCCTTTAAGGGCATTTTCTTGAATAATAATTGATATTGAAAAACTCAGCTCACTGTGGGTGAGCAAGTGGTTCTGGTGGGTATAAGAAAGCAGGCTGAGCAAGTCATGGGGAGCAGTCAGCAAGCAGCACTCCTCCATGGCGCCTGCCTCTGCTCCTGCTTGAGTTCCTGCCCTGACTTCCCTCAGTGTTGGACTATAATTGGGAAGTGTCGGCCAAATAACTTTCTTCCCTAAGCTGGTCTTGGCCAAGGTGTTTTATCAAAGCAACACAAATCACACTAGAACAGAACTCAACCCAAGATCCATATTTCATTTTTTGTTTTCCTCCAGTGTTCTAGAGACTAAACACCCTGGGTAAAAGAATCCAAGTGGGTGAAATGGCTCAGTGGATAAAATCACTTCCCACCAAGCCTGATGACCTGGGGTTGATCCTCAGGACTCACAGGTTAGAAGAAGCAAATATACTCTTGCAAGTTGCCTTTGGATCTCCACATAAGGTGTGACATGATAATGTCCATCCATATAAAAATAAGTAAATTAATGTAAAAGAAATTCTTTTTTTTTTCAGACAGGTTCTCATTGTGTAGCCCTGAATGACTGGGAACTTGCACTGTAGACCAGGCTGAGCTTGAACTTAAAGAGATTTATCTCCCTCTGACTTCTGGGTGCTGGGATTAAAAGGCATGGAATTCCAGCCAGCCAAGGAATGTTTCAACTTAACGCATGTTGCTCTGTGAATGGTACCTTCTCCTTGGCAAGTGCTCTGGGCCCTGCATAGGCTCCATCAATATCACCGTGACACTCTACTGCACCTGCTTACTTTCATCCCATCTTCTAGAAGTCCAGAAACCCTTTGAGGAAAGGAACTCTGTCTTGCTTGCCCTGTGACCCAGTGTCTACATACCAAATCATGACAACCACAGGTTTATAGAATTGAACTAGTGAATTTGTGAGGGTGGGGGAACTACAGGGTTAATTTCTCAGTGGCTTCAGTTAGTTGAAGGAAGTAGAAAAGTTCACAGTGCCTTAATTCAAAGACGCTGTCCTCAAAGAGTGCATCCTTAAGCACCGTGAGGACCTGGCCTGTTGCGGGCCTTTATTGAGGCCGGAAGGCAACGGCGATTTCAGAACCATGGATAGCTCCATGGTGAGGGCCCTCTGGCCTGGAGCCTAAACAGGCCTTTCCACCACCACCAACCAGCTGTTCCTGCTTTCTCGGGCAGCTTAAGGCTAAGCAAACCTTTTCAACCAGGGTTTATCAGAGTTTCTAAATTACATACTGGGAAGAAATTTAATTGGTTTAATTAAGAAAGTTTATTTCATGGTAATTCAGTTTTGTTATGCTGCGAGACTTAATGTGTCCTCTGGTGGGAGCATCTGTTATAAATATTCATGGCCTCTCTCAGATACCCTCTCTTGGCCCTAATCTCCCTTCCCTAGCCCATAGAGTTGGGAAATGTGTCTGAAGAATGTTGAGGAGGGAAAAGCTTCACTGAGCAAGGACACTAGGCCGTGACAAAGTGTCCTGAACACATTGTAGAGAGAGAGAGAGAGGAGGCTGGAACTGCAAGACTTTGGAGATAAGTGTGTCGCTCCTGCATTTTACAGATAGGGAAACTGAGGCCTGGGGGAGGAGAGGGTGGGTCACGTACTTAAGAGATGGCAGAGCTAATACCGGGGAACAAGCCTCCTGAATTTGAGCCCATTGTTTTACCTCACAAATTGTGAATTCAAACCGTTTCCAGGGTAACTTTAGATGTCATCTGGCCACCTTTCTTACATATATGGAGGAAGCTAAAGTTGAAGACAAGAGACTGACTCAACCAAGCCACTTACAGAACCGCCTACCTAACTTACTCCGCAGGATTCTCCAAGCCCCGAGAATCATGCTACTTCCGTCAGATAAGCTTCTGTGAAAAGCATGTTTCCACACTGAATGCTCACCAAACTGAGATGCTGAACTTCACGTTGCCTTCCCTTGGAGGAATTTACAATCCAGCTGGGCAGAGGTGGCCAAATGAAAAGAGGAACTCCGTCTTCACCGTGGAAACTGCTCGTCTCTCTAGTGCTCTAGTTCATGCATCTGGGCCTTTAGACACCGATGCCGCGCCCCCTTCAATGCAGCTGCCTAGCAACCCCCTTCTCCTTCAAGATCCAGAGTCTTTAGAAGCTCTCCCCTGGCAGGCACAACATGACTGGGTCCCTCTCGCCTCCATGCCCCCTTGGGCATCCTATCTCATAGCAGTCGGCACACTCAACAGTTACTTTTTTTTAAACTGGTCTGTCTCCCACCGGAGTAAGCTCCTTGGAATTGCCTGTGCCAAGAGCATTGTCTGGCAAAGACGAGAGGCTTGGCAAATAGTAAGCTAAATGGATGAGTGTAAAGCTGATTTAATATGGAGCTCCGGCTCACTGGGTTATAAACCTGGAATGGTTTTATTTTTCCAATAACTGCCACCAACTGTGCTCCGTTGAACCCGCCTTTTCCTGCTGGGTAGTAGGCTGCCTAAGCAAACCTAGTCTGAGGCTGTAACTTCCCAGTCACTGTTGGTTATTAGAGCATTCTCATCTGGGTTCTTGGGGACTCAGGGAGATTTACTTGCAATTTTTATTCTTATTCAAAGCTCTTTCTATGGCACCTGTTATTCCCTGATCCCTGTTCCCCACCATTCCCCATCTAGTTCAAAGTAGGCAAAGTTTCCTCATTCCTCCCCTTTCTTCTCCTTTCCCCTCCTCTCCCACCCCCTCCTCTCCCTTTCCTTCCCTTCCTCTCCTCTCCTCTCCTCTCCTCTTTCTCCTTCTTTGCTGCTCTGGAATTGGCATGGTGAGATCCCTAAAGTGACAGCCTCTGTGACCAGATGATCCCCTCCTAACTGTGCCCGAGCTGATGCTCTGGTTTGATGTCTATGCTCTTCTTACAACTGCAGGGAGACCCCTGCCGCCCATAAGTTCTGCCAATGAGAACTCTCCCTAGCAGCAGCCTGTGTCCCAAACTTCACTGAAATTTGTCTCCTGGATGGCATGCATGGCACAGCCTCACCAACCTAATCCCCCAGTGCCCATCACAGCACATCCAGCCTGACTAGGGTTTAGAGGGCTGCCCCACCCCATCTCTACCCCCAGCTCAGCCCCTGGTACACCAAAACCAAGCCAAGCAGCAGATGAAGCAAAACCTACTTGTCTTTCTGACTTTGTATATCTTCACCTTATCTTCCCCAAGAGAGTAGATTGAAAGGAACAGATTTCCCCCATCTATCCTCTGTTCTAGGAGGAAGAGGTCAGGGTGGAACTGGTTTTTAAAACCAGGAGTCCCTCAGTCTCTCCTTAGGAAGGTGGCCACCCTGAGGCCTGGTCGTCTTATTTAAAATGTAAAGACTGTATATTCTTTTCCTAAGATGTAACCCTAGAAAGTTAAAAGAAAGGAAAAGGGCATCAGAGATGGCTCAGCAGGAAAAGGGCTTGTAGCCAAGTCCAGGGACCCGAGTTCAATCCCCCGAACTCGCATGGTGAAGAGAGAGGCGCAGCTCCAGGAAGTTGTCCTCCGACTTCCACGTGTACACTATGGCACACTTGACTGCATATGCACACACAGAGGGAGGAGAACAGACAAATGGAAATTTTTATTAAGAAGAAAGCATTTTCTCACACTTACACTCTTCTTCCTACGAGCTCTTAGAATTGGGGTTCGTTGCTGGGTGGTAATGGCACACTCCTTTAATCCCAGCCCTTGGGAGGCAGAGGTAGGCAGATCTCTGTGAGTTCAAGGCCAGCCTGGTCTACAAGTTCCAGGACAAGTTTCCAAAGCTACAGAGAAACTCTGTCTTGAAAAACCAAAAAGGAAAAAAAAAAAAGATGGGGCCAGTATTAGCATAGCTCAGAAAAGGGCCATTCATGGAAGCCTTTTTTCAAGAAACAATCTGAAGAGGCACACAGGAGACTAGAAATAATTCAAATGTATGAAGATTTTAAAGAGTAGTCTTGGCACAAGGAAGAAGGAAAGGGATGTTATGAAGTTGGGAAACAGACATCACAGTGCTCAGCACACAGTAATCCCTCAGTAAACAAGATGAGTTGAAGGGGTCCGCCTGCAGCTGTAAGTTCTCTTTGGGGTGTGTGTGTGTGTGTGTGTATGTGTGTGTGTGTTATGTGTTGTGTGAATACCGTGTGTGTATTATGTGCTGTGTTTGTGTGTTGTGTGTGACCCAGACACACACAATCAAATCACCTCCCTCCTTTTACTTCTGCATGACATCTTTTAGGCTTTATTTCCTCACCTGAAAAAACAATGAGATAATAAAACAATTCAGAGAATTCCCAGAGAGGCTCAATAGTGGCCCATCAAAGCGGATAAAACATCAAGAATCTATCAAAGAGGGCTATTTCTGTGCTGGACACACTGCTGGACTCTATTTCCCAGCTGCTACCAGGCACCATGACCCTGAGTTCTCACCAATGGAGAACAGACAGAAACAAAGCATGTCATGCCCACACTTGGCCCCCAGATCACTCCTGCAGCTGTCCAGCCTTCACGCATCCCAGACAGTGAGGCTGAAAATGAAAGGCTCAAGCAAAGTGAAGAAAAAGGCTGTTCTCAAGAGCCACCTGGCCAGAAGGGTGAGGAGCGGCCAGTCACTGGGCTGGAGGCCACATGCTCTGGTAGCCAGCCTTGATACCTCAGCTTCTGGACAGACAGAACGTGCTTGGTGAATGTGGGCCATGTTACTAGCCAAATCTTATATCACACAGTAGCTCACGTGGACTTTTTATTCTTTCTCATCGCTGATCCTCACAGTGTCTTATGAATGAAGTGTGGAGAGCAGAGATTACTACTTCATTCTGTGAATGAAGTACCTGAGATTAAAGTAGGCTAGTGGATGGAGCTAACTACAAACTTAACACTAAAAGGAATTCACCCCACCAAGACCGAAGGCATTCTACCTGACTCGAGCCCATTCTTCCTGCCAGAATCCAAACTCTCGTCCTGATAAGGCACAAAATGGATGGCCAATGGGATTCGCTAAGGTCATTGGAAGGATCTTAAGGAGATACTCATTCCCGACAAGGCTTATAAATGGTCAGGTAGACCCAATGAGGTGTCATCATTGCTGTTTAGAAGCCCATGGACCACCATGAAAGGAATGGGTAAGTAGAGATTAATTCTCTCTTGCCATCTTGCTGTGTGATGTTGGGAAAATCACTATGCCTCTCTGGACCTCAGTTATGAGTAAAAAACCCAGAGAGCAACATCAGGGTCATGGGTTAGCCTTTCCCCAGAGGCCCAGAACTCTCACAATTACAGGGTACATGGAGAACACCCTTCTTTAGTGCACTTCAGGATCCCCCCCCCAACAAGCAGGCAGCTGAGAAGTAGGCCAGCGACATCCCACTAAAACCCACACAGCTCCTCATGCTCCAAACCCCAGTCAAAAGGCATCTGTCACCAAAACAAGTGGCCTGCCATTCCAGCAGGGAGCAGGAGCCGGGAACAAATGGTGTTTTGTTTAAACAATTGTTTCCAATAGCAATTCCCTTTCCTGGATGGCTTTTTCCCCATTATGCTTTTCCACTAATTAGGTTGAGACACATAAATATTTTCAATGTACAGATAACAAATGCCTCCATCTGAGGTAATCAGCTGCCCTCCAGTTGCCAACCCAGTGAATCACCGCTGCCAGGAATGCGGGGACCTGAGAACCAGGAATGAAAATGTGGGGGTTTTCATCAGGACGCACAAATCAGAGGATGTGCGAGGGTGCA
>NC_022016.1:77390629-77404003 GCF_000317375.1 Microtus ochrogaster | reverse complement strand
TCATGTCACTATTAACACTACGATTATTATTTTAGAAGCAGACATGGCCAGGCTTGAATCATGACTATTTACTAGTTCTGTCTCCCCTCCGTGTGTTCTTTTTTTTCTTTTCTTTTCTTGTTTTTTTTTTTTTTTTTAAGATAGGCTCTTGCTATGCAGCCCAAGTTAATGTCAAATTCTCACAGTCCTCTGGCCTCAGCCTACTCAGTGCTAAGACTGGACACCACCAATCCAAACTTCCGGGCCCTTCTTTTAAGGCTCTTTTTTTTTTTTCAGCCACAAAGTGGGTAAATAATTTGAGCCATCTCAGGATGACCAAATGGAAAAAGCACTAAAATGTTCTTAGTAGAGCTAGCAATTGGTTGCTCTTTACTAATTTTAAGATAAATTTAGGGGATGGGCATAAGACAGCTTAGTGAGAGAAGGCACTTGCTGCCAGGCCTGATGACCTGAGTTTGATCCCTGGATCCACATCAGTAAGAGAGACTGATTCCCACAAATTTTCCTCTATCCTCCATGTATGGCATGTACACACACACAGACACACACACACACACACACACAAATAACTGAGTTCTTAAAGGACTGGGAGGGTAGCACCTCAATGGTGGCTTCAGCTATCAGATGTGATGTCTTAGACTCTCCTCTCAGCACCACAAAACAAGAGGGTGGTATAAAGGAACGGACACACCTGCAATCCTGAGACTTGGGAGGTAAAGGCAAGAGTATCTCAGAGTTGAGACAAACCTGGGCTACAGAGCAAGAACCTGCCTCTAAACAAATGACTAATCAGCCAAATAAGTGCATAAACTATAATGCATAATAAGTACATAAGCAGAAAATGACCCACAGGAAGGGATAACAGAGTTCTAAGCAGAGCTCTGGAGCTGGCTATCGGGGTTTGCTTGCATGCTACACTTCAATAGATATACGTGGCCTTGGACTATTTAATCTCCTGGAGCCTTGTCTTCTTCACCTTCTAGGCAATGATCATGGTGGTGGTGATGGTGGTGATGGTGGCAATGGTGGCCGTGGTGGTGGTTGTGGTGGTAATGGTGGTGGTGGCAGTGGCATTGGTGCAGGTGGTGATGGTGGTAGTGATAAATACAGATGTCTTAATATGCCAATAGTGGCACAAAGCAAATACTATAAAATGCCAGCCGTTATAATTTGGTGGTTTGTCTCACTCCTGATCAGCTTCCCCATCAACCTCCCATTGTGGCCTGGAAGTTGGGCGGTTACTAAACATCTTAGCCCTTTCACAGAAGAGGTGGGAGACACAGAGAGGCACGAAGTGAGAAGAGGCAGAGCTAAGACTTGAGCTCAGGATTCCAGCTCCAAGTCCTGGGTGGTGCCTGCCTGGCTTGTAGCAACAGCTTCCCAAAGCCACCGGCAGAGTGAGGAGCTACAGGCCTGCACCTTCCTAGCCCTGTCCCATCTTGGACCTACGCCAGGCACCCTAGTGGCTGAAAGTGGACCCAGGAGACGCACGAGCCAAAGAGATGCGTAAGAACAGATCGCGCTGCATGACGGGCTCTGAATGTGGGCTCCCGGAATGGGCACGGGAAGGACGGGGCAATAACTTTTACAGGATTGATTTCACCTGTAGGGCCATTAACTTAATGCCTCCCACTTGGTTAGGAGGCAAGGCAAGCCTGACCGCCGCTTCTTACAGGCTCGCTGCCTCTGCCGCACAGAAGAGATTTAAGAGAGAAGAGGACGGCGCAGACGAGGCCAGGCTGGGTCTGGATTAGGATGAGACAAGAAAGGCGCCGAGAGCTCAGAGTGGAAGGAGGCGCCCACACACGCCAGGCTCTTCACTTGCCTTTCCCTAGTCCTGACCCTGAGGAGAAAGAAAAGGCCCTGGCGCAGGGATTGGTGGCTGCTGAGAGAAATCTCTGGCTCGGGCACCTCACATTAAAGGTGCGAAGGCTAACGGAGAGGGGCTGAGCTCACAGTAAAGGCTTCCGGTCTTACTTGTAAACGTGTAGACACGGACTCTGTCCCTCCCACCACCGAGAGAGTCTGAATTCACCCCTCCACTCTCTCACCACGCTTAACTGACCCACCCAGATTGTTCCCCACTTCGCTCTCTCCCCGTACATCCTGGATGCTCCACCCTCCTTACTCCCTGCCTGGGACACTGAAGTCCTCTACATCTCAGCACTGCCTGCCCTAGGCTTCTGCTTCTGTTCTCCTCGTCACTCTCCTCCCTGCACCCTCTCTAGTTCTGCAGGACACAAAGTCTCTTGTCCCTGACATGTTCTGTATATTGGTCCCAGCAAGAAGCTTGTTATGGGCTTAATAATGTCCACCAAGGTTCATACACCTAAGCCAATGGGACTGTATTAGAGAAAGGTGCTTTATGGATATGCTACTAAAATTCTATGATGTAATTTAACCTCTAATAGAATCATTGTCCTTTTAAGAAGTGGAAGAGACACTGGGAGTGTGAACCCGTGGAGAAAGGCCTTGTGAAGACACAGCAAGAGGGTAGCCATCTCTGATGATACACCATAGACCTCAGACGTCACAGGTGACTGCTCTTGCTCTTGGTTACGCTCCAGAGCTGGAGGGTAAAACCCTATTACTGAAGATGCCACATGCTTGATCATGGAGAAACCAAGCTGATAGTCACCTGGAGATGCTGGCATCCATACTGGCTAGCTTTCACTGTGATATAAGGTATTGTGCACCCTACCAGGAAAACAAGGAGCCATCAATCCTCACCATGTATAAACCCTACAAGCTGCAATAATGACCAGTCCTGCAATACATGCCTGCTGGTATATAATAGTAACACTGATGTCATGGAAGTAACCAACTACTTTCTGATGGAATTTAAGGCCCATTCTACACAAATGAAACCCATACATTGCACCACGATCAAGGCCAACAGCCTGTGACTAGACAGTGTCGCTCTAGAGGAGGAGACTGTTATTGTTCTGCTAAATGGATACAGTGTTAAAATCATTATTAATTGCTTGTTGCTATGCCCATAGATCAGTGCATCTCTCATCAGAGAAACTTCTTCTTGCGATAGATAACCATTAACACTGAGACTCACAACTCATCAATGCAGAGAACAAAAGATTTTGAAGAACTCAGCCCTAAATGGGACATCTATGTCCCACATCTCCCCTCAAGGCTCAGGGGAGGTGTGGGAGGATTGTAAGAGCCAGATGGTCCCTGCCAGAGGCAGGGTTCTCCAGACACAGCAGGGCAGTGGTACACATCAACTCACAGTGGCTGTGACAGCATACACAAGACCTACATACGCTCAGGACAGAATCCCACCAAGTCCTTCACCTAGCAGAAAATCTATTGGCAATTGATAACTTCCAGGAGAGGAAGTGCCAGCTTTCCCTAAGGGTATCTACCCTCGTAGATGGACCCAGGATGGTTCTAATCACCAAAAACATATAATTAGACATGGTGGGCTTTTAAAATAAAGACAAATCTGGGTGGGAAGGGAGCTGGATCTGGGAGGAACTGGGAGAAAGGTGAATATGATCAGAAAAGCATTGTATGAAATTCTCAAGGAATTGTTTATTTCAAAATTGTTTCTAAATAGTAAGGTGACCATCTAAGCAGCCATGAAGGGTGGCCTCACCAGAACCTCAGCAGCAATCCTGACTGCACCTTAATCTTGAGTAGAAGCCTCCAGAACTGTGAGAAAGTCAAATTCTACAGTTGAAGCTAAGTTGGTGTTCTGTTACAGTGGTGCAAATCCACTAAAACAGAGGGCCAGTGTGACAGATTCGGGTGGGCACTGCCTTTCTTTAAGACTATTCTTCACGCTGAGAAGAGGAATCCTCCTTGCTGAGAGGGGCGCTGGATGGAGTTCGCAGAGATGATGTCTGCACTGAGTAGGTGATAACAAGGGGTAGATTCCGGCAGAGCGGGGCATCCAGCAAAGCCCAGAGGCTTGAAACAGGCAGACCTGCTCTGCTAGGGTTGCTATAGAAAAGTAACGTACGTTGAGACCAAAGGCTGGAGTCAAGTCATAGGCTAGGAGCCTCTCTAAATCACACAAACAGGTGTGTCCTTTCTAAATAGGGCCGAGGGCAGCCATGAGAGAAGTAACAAGTGTTGCATTCTGCGTGGAACCTGGACTGGAAAGGCAAGGAGACAGGTAACAAGGACCTTCAGCTTGGACAGGTACAGAAGAGGCAGCACAATGAACACCAGGAGGAAGAAGGAGCTGAGTGTGCTTGCTTGGAAGAGTTTAGGGAGCGTAAGGGATGTCGCCCCCATTCTCGGCAGGGACAGCTGCTCTGTGGGGCTAGCCTGGGGCAGAGCAGAGCAGACCGTGTGGACACACGTGCAGGAAGGGCACTGCTCTCCAGTTAGCACCAACGAAGTGCTAGAGATGTAACAGCTGCTCCAGTAATGGTGACCCAATAAAACGGTCAGGTCATCATCTTTCCTACACCTCTGGCCTCAAACGGGGAGATTGCATTGTGAAGCTGGCAGTCCCTGGATGATCTCTTTGACCTCCCAACCACCTGTACCCCCACAGGCCCAGGCCCAGAGTGCAGATCCTCCTGTTTGGGGATCGGGTACTGTGGGGGTGATGCCCTCCTAATCACTGCAGTGACCATCTGGATAAAGAGGACCTGCCGCAGTGGGGGACAGAGGCCTCAGAGAAGTGGAGTGGCCGAGTCTACACTTCTGTCCCCTGACTTTGTCTCCTTGAACAGTGAACTCTCCACCTTCAGCAGAGGGCGAGGAGAAATTCCTGGGCATTCTCTGCTGTTATTTGGCTGGAGAAGGTTTCCATAAAAAGACATCTTGTCATCTTCTCCTTTTTCTTCCTGTTTCAATGCCTTGGGCCATAGCTTTTGACTTAATCTGCTAGAAAATGTAACCTGACTGTGTAGCTCATCATTCTGATCAGAGGCACAGCTCCCAGCCATGAATTATTCCCACTTCTCCTTGAGAATATTCATTCATCACGTCGCGTCCAGGGTCTAGCTACTGTTCCCTGAAACAGATAATAAAAAATAAAATTAGAGATTCACGGCGTCAGAATTTCCCCAGGCCTGGACCCTCACTATCAGATAGGGAAACTGAGGCTCCAAAGCAGAAGGGGTCAGCCCAGAGCCGTGCAGCCACAGGGTGACAGATTTGGGACTTGAATCTGTCTCCCAACGCTGCCATCTCTTCTCTTCCTTCTAGATGAAACCTGAAAGCATCGCGGGTCACAACTCTACATCAGTTCCCTGTTACCTTTAGAAAAGAATTCTTTTGGTGTGAGTTTCTAGGTTCTAATTGCCCCCAGACCCTCCCTCCAATCACCGCCCTCCAATCACCTGTTGCTGAAGGAGAAAGGACCCTGGCTAGCTCATTAGCGAAAGACCAGAGAGACAGCTCAGCAGTTAAGAGCATCTTCTGCTCTTGCAGGGGACCCAGGCTTGATTCCCAGCCCCCACATCAGGCAGCACAAGATGCCTGTAACTCGTTCCTGGGGATCTGATGCCCTCTTCTGGCCTCTAGGGAGCCAGCAAGCGCATGGTGCACACATTGACAAACAGGCACGTATACACTTATGTTTATAAATGCTTAAAATTTTTGAAGAGTCGGTGAAGGAAGAAAGGGTGACAGTCAGAAAAGGACAAGAAAAATGGATCAAAGGACAGAGTTTGAACATCAACTCTTGTCATGCTAGACAGGATACATTCTTTTCCTCATTTGATCATCTTGTCAACACTATGAGGTAGGAATTCTCAAATATTCATTTTAAAGGCTAACAAATCGAGGTTCCAGGAGGTTAAACTAATTTGCCTGAAGTAACTTGCTAGCGAGCGAAGTGTTACAGTTTATCCGCCCCACATCAGGGACTCTAGCTCACAGGTTACCTGCCTTAGGCAGCTCCAGCCCTGTGGTCCTCCGCAACCCCATGGGGAAAGTGAAACAAGAGATGTAATTAGAAGCTGCTAAGGGAACAGTGAGCCCCTAGGCAAACTGAGCCCAGCCACAGAAGAGTGACCAGAGCAACAGGGAGTGACCAGAGCAGCAGGGAAGGATTTCCACACACAATGACCATTTCCAACCGCACTCCTCAGACATCCATACTACTTTTGACAACCGCTTTCCTAGATCTCCCTAGGCTTCTAGGAAAGCCCTCCACCATGTCAGGGCCTCTGACAGATTCCTTCCACCATGCGCTTGGC
This sequence comes from Microtus ochrogaster, assembly GCF_000317375.1. Taxonomy (NCBI): domain Eukaryota; kingdom Metazoa; phylum Chordata; class Mammalia; order Rodentia; family Cricetidae; genus Microtus; species Microtus ochrogaster. The sequence continues at coordinate 77,397,827 of NC_022016.1, read as the reverse complement.
TCCCAGAACTTTGGAGGTCTTGATGCCACCCCACAGAAGCTGACACCTTTCTTTTCCTCTGAGAAAAAAAGAAGAGATTGGGTAAGGGTGCCTGGTCCCTCCCATAAGCCTGCAAGCGGGGTCAAGATGCCAGCGTGCTGGCCGCTGCAATCTGAAGTAGGCAAGTGTCTCCTCCCCGTGAAGCCTATGCAGAGACGGGAACGCAAAGATTCAGAGCATGAACCTAGCTGAGTCTACATTCCCTGCGTTGTAAAAGAAGATGACTATCCTCAGCTAATGCACCCACAACCCTGAGGTAAGGGTCTTTGTTAACCCCATGGAAGTTCTACTGTAGGAGTACTCAGGAAGCTGGGACTATCATTACATAACAGAAAAAGCACAGTCCTTGGCCTCAAAGAGCATTTGATTTCCAAGGGAGGCGTGTCCTCAAGCAAGGACATCGGCGGCCATTCACTAAACTCCTCTTCTCCCGTATGTGAATCAGTGTTATTCTCAGCACCCATAGTCCCACGGTTCTTAGTGTCCCTGCTTGACAAGTAAATGCAAACCCCTCAAAGGGAGGAACAGTTGCTTCAGGCCACCAGCAAGGACTCCAAGTGCCTCCTCTCTACTCACTCTGCACACACGTCATGAAGCTCTACCGTGGATATCCAGACCGGTCCGTCATTCATCACTGGCTCTTTGGAAAGTCTGAAAGTAAGCACTGGGAGAAAGCAAGCCCAGAAGACAGTCCCACTAGCCCACAGCAGAATCTCCAGGTACAAGCCGATAGCCATGTCAGAGCATCAGACAGCCACATGGGCCTTCAGAAGGCAGTGGGAAGGGCCAGGCCTTCTCCTGGAAGGATCTCTAGGCAAGTCCCAGAAAGAGCCTGGGGCTGTAACCCAGGAGACAGAGAATTGGGTTCTCCTGGTGAACATGAAGATATCAAGGAAGGGGCGCCTGTCTACAAGTATCCACAGGAACAATCCATACCTCAACCCTATGAGAGATTTAGGGAAAACTCTGAAGCTCCACCCTCCTGGAGTCTCCACTCTCTTCCATAGAAGAAGGTTCTAGACCCGAGGGGCAGGAGTTGCATCAATCCTGATTTTCAAATGAGGGAATGGCTCAGCAGGGAGGGGGTCGCAGTTTGCTCCAAGTCACACGGGTTTTGTAGCTGAGCCTCCCCAGCTCCTGCTCCTCCAAGTGATGTCACTTGGGCCACCTTGTCCAGTCTCTCTCCCTTTTGGAGAAGGAAAGAAGGAAGTGGTGAGTCTCTCATGGGCTCTCTCCCGGACTGGCAACAGCAGACAAACTCCCAAAGCTCCCTGGACAGATGGCTCCGTGGTTAAGAGCATATGCTGTCCGTGCAGAGGGCACACGTTCAGTTCCCAGCACCCATGTCAGGAGCTCACAATTGCCTGTTATTTCATCTCCAGAGGTGTGCGACCACTCTGTCCTCCAAGGGTACACACACACACACACACACACACACACACACGCACACATACACACACATACGCGCGCGCACACACACACACACGCACACACACGCACACATTATTTAAAAACTAAATATTTTTTGAGAAACTTCTGAAGCTTTTTAAAGTGTTCACTCCCAGCTTCTGGCTCTAGGTTCTAATGGAGTAGACAGTACCCCATAACCTGTACTTTTAAATAAATACTAAGACTGATCCAGTTTGTTTTGCTGAGTAAAATCAAGAGGATCCCATGACTTAATCCTTGACCCTGAGGCCCAGAGAGCATTATCTGGAAGTCATCCTGTGGTATAAGTTGATTGTAACATTCTACCTTCCAGATAAGGGCTTCTTCTGATTCCTAACAGAGTTACAACTTATTTATTCAGCCATAAGGGAAAATTGAATTACGAGTTTTTCAAGGAAATGGAAGGAACTGAAAAACAATATATTCATCAAAGTAATGCAGACTCATAAAGGCAAATGCCATGGATTCTCTCTCATATGTGGATCCTTGCTCCTAATTGTTAAATATGTCATCTAGGTGGGAGTAAGTGCGAATAAGGGCCCTAGGATGGAGGCGGGGAGAAGCGGGGAGAAGGCTTGAAAGCTCAAGACTGTGTGGAAAGTCATATAGAGCACAGGAGCTGTTAGACAAGAAGGGAGAAGATATTTTATCATGGACAAGGAGTCAAGTAGTTAAGGTCACGGATTACTACAGCAGAAGGATCGGTACTGGGCGGGGGGTGAATGGGTGCAGCAGGGAGAGAAGGGAGAGGAAAAACCAAAACAAAGTTCACATGAAAATGCAGGAGAGAAACCCATTACTCTGTAAGATAATCTTAAAGCAGTAAATCAATAAAATTAAGACGCACCCAGCTTACTAATTCTGAGAGACCACACTGGCCATCCAGTGTCCCTTGACACTAAGGCAAGATGTCCCAGTTTGCTTTTTCTGTTGCTGTGAGGAACACCACGACAAAAACCAGCTCGGGTGGGAAGGGTTTGTCCCATCCTTCAGGTTACAGGCCAGGGGGAGCCAAGGCAGGAGCTTGAAGCAGAAAGGACCTCCTCTTACTGTCTTCCTTCCTCTCATTTGCCGCGCTTGCTTCCTTTCAGAATCCAGGACCACGTGCTCAAGAGCCGACCTGCCCACGGGGGCTTGGCCTCCTACATAAAATATCAACTAAGAAAACACGCCATAGACTTGGCCATGGAGCAATCTAATCAAGACAATTCTTCAGCTGATTTTCCCTGTCCCGGCTGGCTGTAGGTTTTTTGTTTGTTTGTTTGTTTGTTTGTTTTCTTTTGTTTTGTTTGCAAGTTGACAGCTGAAGCTAACTATGACACAAATCAATTAAGGTCAAGAACTTCCTGGCTTTATCATTTCTCTAATGGACACTCTGCAGTGGCTCTCACTATCCTCAGAGTCAAGGTCAAGCTTATTGGCTCAGAACTTGTCACTCTGTGTGGGGACACCTCTTAGATTCGAACTTGGGCGTAGACGGCTATCAGTCACCAAGTCCCCCTTGTATTTCCCTTCTGAGAGCACATCTAGACTGCTCCCCGGATGCCCTTGCAGGTGCCCATGTGTGTCATTTCTACCCAGCCCATAAAAGCTTCATGAGTGTCTGCAGGTTCTCGTTACTCCTCTGCCAGCTCAATGTCACTGCTCAGACGACCTTGGGAACCACAGGATGCTTGTAGAGTTTCTGCTACCCCAGTGAGGTGCAGGGCACCCTTCCTCCCAGTTGCCATGTGTTGAACTTTACGTGAACAGGAAACGGACGTTCGTTATGTTAAGACCTTGACCTTTCAGAGTTTTAACTGTTAAAGCAGCTGGTAGTAGGAAGAATTCGAGACCTTGGTTAACCAGACTCCTCCAGAGAACCCGAAGGAGTTTTGCTGTGTCTCTGTTCCTTCTGGTGCATCCTCCAGTCCAGCCCCACTCATCCTAAGTTCTGGATCCAGTCTCCCTCCTCATGGAAAGCGTGGTGCTCCCCACAGTCCACACGAAGTGGCTCCCCCTCTCTGTTCCATGATAAATGACATTTAGTGAGTATTGATGAGGTACCAAACTCTATCCTAGGATTTCCTAACCATTCTCTCTTCTGACCTGGCAACCTGAAGTGGGCATTTCTATTCTCCCCATTCTAGAGATGGAGCACAAGCATTAAGCAACCTACCCGAAGCCGTGGAGCTAGCAAGTGGCAAAGCTGGTGTTCCAGCTCAGGGGGACTGGGCCCAGGGGTCCCATGCTTCTCTGCAACATGCTCCCTCCACATTACTCCCCCCCCCCCATTATCATTCTCACAGCCTGCAAGACATTCTCCTGCAGTGGGATTTTAAAGTGCAGATTAAATATAAGTGAGTCTTTAATTAAAGAGCACAAGTTATACCAAGCAGAGCACAGCGAGTTACAGCATGACAGAGGAAATGAGCCTGGGGCGGATGTCCTGAGATCTGCAGGATGCTCCTTGGAAGGACCAGTGCTTATTATTCTCCCAGTGTATAATCAAGGTGATTCAAAGGTGACGGAAGGGCAAGTCCATGACAGTGCAGGGTAGACAGGGCAAGGCTGTTCCTCTCGAGAAAACTCATGGGGATGTGGAAAGTTAGATTCACTCTGGGATGTTTAGGTTTTACAGCCACGTATTCACAGCTGTAAAGGCCCCTTTATAACAGTATTCCTAAAGGAAAGATAACTGTGATCACTCTGTAATGGCAAGTCTGAACTTCTCTAGCCTCTAACCTCTTCTCCCACTGATACCACCATCTCTACAACAACACTGTTTACAAGATGAGCTATCATAGGAGTTCAGCCTCCAGATCCTAATAGAACACTTGCCAGGTCTTCCAGGATGTTTCCCCTAGTTGGGCTCCAGATCTGATTTGTTGCTGGGACCTCAGAGACCAGCGGGAAGCCTGGCACAGAGCAAGCTTCCGTTGGCTGTCAACTAGCTGGTGCCTCGATGTACCACATATCTACCCTCCTCAAATCTACCCTGTATTTCTCGTCTCTGCTCCGTCTCTTGGCAAATGTCCCCCTCACCATCAGAGTGGTCTGACCACTCTGACCTGTCTCCTGCAAGTGGTTTGGCTCTCTGTAAACCAGCCTGGCCTAGATAGTCCTATGACGTCACACCACCCTCCATCCCGAGCTGCTGCTGTGTCCTCCACAGACCTTAGCAGCCCAAAGAGACCTGGGTTCAAACTCCAGTTCCACTGCTCCCTAAGTACCAGTATTGGGAAGTCATACAGCATCTCTAAGCCTCGATTTCTTCTTCTGTAAAATGGGAATAAAATCCAGTTCAAAGAGTTTCTCAAAGGATGAAGTGAGATACTATCCCAAGGCTGGCATAGCACTTGACAGATGCATACCCAACAGGTGAGAGCTGTTGTCTGATTCTTTCTTCTTATGAAGTCCTGAGAAAGAAGTTAACAGTGGTCCTGATGTTATTATACACAGGAGAAACTGAGGCTCAGAAAGCACAGTGACAGTCCCTGGACAGAGTGAGGAAAAGCCATACTGGCTTGGGTTTTGGTTTCTTTTCTGTTTTTTTCTGCTCTGAGGACTTGGGAGGGTTTGGGGTTTGCAGTGATGTGGATAGACTCTCGGGTCTTATAGGAGAGGAGCAAGCGCTCCACCTTGATCTACTAAGCTGTACAACCTCAGCCAGTGACACTGGCTTTCGGCAAAAGAGTGACCCTAAACCCAGTCATGAAAAATGAGCTAGACCATGAAGAGGGCTCCTTTAGTCCAGTCCATGTCCAAAGAAAAGCTCAGTATCTTAACAATACAGTCCCTCTGCGCGGAACTAGAGAAGGCCGAGAGCAAGCATTGCACAGCATGGCTCCCCTGTGGAAGAAAGCGGTCCCCAGGGACCAAGTTCACACCCCACGGGCTGGCCTGGATCATCTTTGACATCTCGAGAAAGCTCCAAGCCTTGGAACATCTCTCTTTTAAAGATCAGCAGAAGAAATCCCCAGGCATCACCAGGGGCTCTGATGAGCGAGCTCCTCCACATTCGCCATGGAAACAGCAGTTCCTCCAGCCCTGAGCCCTCTCCTGTTATCGTCCACGGTTCCCAGCCAGGCCAGCCCCCGCTGATCAGGGTGGGCAGTGAGAACTGGCTTCAGGGATCCACTGCATTTCTGAGCCTGGAGGTCCAGCTCGGGTTCCCAGGATGGAGTTCGGAGGCAGACCCCTCATCTCCATGGACCAGGCTCAACTGCACCTCTCCTGAATTCACCCAGAGCCCCAAGCCCATTGTTAAGTCCCACTGCCTCCAGAAAACCCTACCCACATGTCTGCCTGCCCAACTTACCTCTTCTGTCATCTAGGATCTCACAGCTTGGCCCCTCGTGTGTGTGACTGGGCCTACCAGAGAACACTTTGTATTGCTCTCTCTCCATATAAAGTCCTGAATCTCAAGGAAATCCTGTAGAAATCCCTTTGATCTGAATGTGTTTGAGCTTCATATATAAATTATCAGAGACACTGACAACCATCAGCTGTTTAGCATCTAGTCTGTGCCAGGGCCTGGTGATGGATTTTAGGGAATGTGAAAATGGAAGCCCTGCTCCCAGGAGCTTCTAGACAGTGAGAAAAACAAATCTATTCACACATCACTGGAACCCAAGGCCATCAGAGGAAGAGACACAAGAGGGACAAACCTTACGTAGTTGGGGGTGGGGTGATGGAGCCAAGAATGGGCAGACTTCTTGGAAAAGTAAATGTTTGAGTAAAGTTAGTGGAGGCGATTGGGTTCTAACTGATAGACGTGACATAGAGAGGCGCCAAAGTGGGAGGATATCATATGCCAAACCCAGGAGAGGAGCATTTCAGGGTCTGTTTGGGAACATCAAGCGTCTCCGTTTGCCTGGAATGCACAGCAAGAGTCAGGACACAGAGGGAACTATGGCCAACTCAACGTCGTCTAGAAGGAGTTGGCATAACAGGGTCAATATACCTTCATAGACTGATTAACCTGGCAGTGTGAGAAGGGACTGAAGCACAAATAAGCCACGGAAGAATCCGTTCCACGTGCACCACACAGGAAAACAGTGATAGCAAGTGCTGGGTGGATACGGACCAATGGGAATCCTCGAACTCTGGTAGTGGCAATTCTCTCCATCACTTTGGGAAACACGACGCAGCCACACACCTAGACCAGCGTTCTCCAGTGCAGGAATTCTCAAGCTGTGGTCCAGGAACCTAAGGTCAAGACCGTGTTCACGAACTATTTGAAGGCATTATTATTTTGTTTTTGCACTCTCGTCCCACATGTGTGCAGCGGTGTGTCTCAGACATGACATATGATTTTGCAACAGACTGAACATGGAAGTGGAATTCATCTTTCTTCTATTAAGTCAGACAGGAAGGGAGATGCGTGGATATGAACACACTGCCCTTCTCCCTGAGTTTTGTTTCTTAGAACACACAGAGTTTTTCTTTCAAAATATGTGGTTTCTGTTAACTTGTAGCAAGTTAAATGTTGTGTAATTTAATAAATTATGTAAAGACGTTTATATTTTCCTCGGCTTCAACTACTAATAGCAGAACTATCTGTAGATAAAATACACAAAAACAAAAGCTCTTTGGGATCCCAATACTGAAATGTTTGATAATCACAGATTCATACAAATCCCTGTATATGTGCACTGGGAATATGAACAGGAGGCCTATAAGAGCTATCTTAGCAAGATATTCATAACCACAAAAGCTGGAGACACCT
>NC_022016.1:77377278-77390455 GCF_000317375.1 Microtus ochrogaster | reverse complement strand
AGAGCTAGTTCCAGGACAGGCTCCAAAACCACAGAGAAACTCTGTCTCGAAAAACCACAAAAAAAAAATCGTATGTGGTAATATTACAGAGCAATGAAAATAAACTAACGACAGCTGAAAAAAACTAATATATCTTAGAAAAAATAAACCCAAGTAAAAGCTAACCGGGACACAGAAGACACCATGTGCTGTGCACTATATCATGGTCGTAAAGTTCAGAAGCAAACGGACTGCACTGAGATTCCATCTCACCCTAGTCAGAATGGCAGCCATTAGGCAGACAATAAACGGTGGTGAGGACGTGGACAAAAGGGACCCTCACCCACGCTGGGAAGTCTAGCTGCTATGGAAATCAGCTACTCAAAACACCAAAAATAGAGCCACCATATGACCCAGCTGCACCAGCCTGGATTTATTCCAAAACCTCTGAGCCTCTGTAGAGCAACTTTCACAGTAGTGTTTACTGAAGCTGTATTAACAATAGCTGAGTTATGGAACCAATCCAGATGTCCAACAACAGAGAAATGCATTTAAAATGGAGTGTATGTATACAGTGAGACTTTTCATCCGTAAAGAAGAATGAAGACATTCTTTTGCAGGAAAATGGATGTAGCTATACATGATATTAAGTGAAATTAGCCAGTCTTAGAAAAAAACAAATATCCTGTTTTCTCTCATTTGTGGTGCCTAGATTTTATATAGATGCATAAAAGTAAGTATAGTGTGTGTGAGATTGTGTGTCTGTGTGAGAGAGAGAAGTGGAAAGAGAGAGAGCGATGAAAGTAGTCAAAATGCCTAGGGAAACAGGCTTAGAGGAGGGGTGTGGTGGGGAATACACTAAACATATATGCTTGTATGAAAATGTCCTTATGTAACATAGAACCATGTGTAATGAATACATACAATAAAAATGAAATTACTAGGGCCTAGGAGGTGGTTCAGCCGTTAAGTGCACTGGCTCCTCTTACAGATGACCCAGGCTTGGTTCCCAGCACCCACACAACCATTATCCTAATAAAAGTCTTTACACATTACATGGATTTTTTTATCCAAGTTTCTCTAACTCCAGTTCCAAGGGATCCATTGCCCTCTTCTAGCCTCCATGAGCACTGCACATACGTGGTACATAGGCATACATGCAGGCAAAATACCATACACATAAAGTAAAATAAAGTGAGATATCTTTTAAAATAAATATGTATTTAACAATCTATTAAAGGATGATACCAATAGACAAGAACATGGGTTGGGGAAGATTCATGAGACCTCAATCCTGCACACACACACACACACACACACACACACACACACAAATACAAGTGGTTAAGGAACACTGAGAGTGGAAGAATAGTCTTCACCAGGGAAGAGCACACCAACTGGTTGTCATAATCCAAATGACCAGCCCTGAAAACACACACACAAGTAACATTCCACAAACTGAGCAGGTTGTATTGTGTATTTAGGAATTATACATATGTGAAAACAACTTAATGGAGGCCATGAATCTGAAAGAGAACAAACGGTGTGCACGGAAGGGTTTGGAGGGAGAAAGGGAAGAGAGAAATGATGTAATTTTAAACTCAAAACATTATTTTTTTTTATTTTAAAAACAATCCATGTAACTTTGGTAAGGCTTTGATTAGGATAATGGCAAATTCGCAGTCCACCCTTCTAAAGGCTAAGGGCCCTTTAAAGGCACGGATGCACACAGAACTGTGGTTCATAATGCAGCCAGGTGATAGCCGGCTATCAGTGTGCTTCTAATTACACATGGTATGTGCACACTTTAAAAAAAAAAAAAAAACGTTCTGTCCCCTAGCTTCAAGTCAGGTCGGAGCCTTTAAATGCCAGTTTCCACTAAAGATGGCTGCATGGAGAGACTGATTACACATGCAGGAGATGCACAAAATGAAGCATCTTGTCCTACAAAGCAGGGGGATTAACAGGAACTACTCGAGTCATAACCGAAAGGACAACAAACTGAGGTGAAGAGACTCCCACCAGCCCTAACCAGAAAAGTGTGAGCATCGGTGAAGACAAAACTGAAGTGGATTGAAAGACACTGTTTTTATTTCAGCCAGTGAGATTAAAAACACATCTCCTTGGCTAACGCTAGGGAAACGGTCGTTATTTTAAACATTGAAAGTCAATGGAAAGAATCCCACACGCCTGCTGTCTTTCCTGAAGGCAATAGCCACACTTTGGGGAATGCCAGGTCATTTGGGAGAGGATGCTACACATCAGGAAAGTCTAAGCAGCCAGCAAGCAAAGAAAGCACGGTAGACTAGGAACACCATTACTGTGCAAATGTTGAACAAATCAGGAATCTGGTCACTGGCTATCCGTGACTGAAAACAGCAGCACTGGCGAGCAGTGTGCTTCCTGAAGAGACCCCGTGCCACCGGCCACTGCCTCTGAAATATTTTGCTCAAAATCTCAAATCTCAATTCTGATGAAGCTTCTTGGTTTAACTACTGATGCACAGAACTTACAGGAGATAGGCGGGTGTGTCTGCACAATACCACAGGACTCAGTAAAATCCAGCTACGAGAAGTGATATAAACAACCTGGGTCCTTCGGCAAATGTGGTTAGAGAAAATTAGAAAAAGAAAAAGAAAAAAAAATGAGCAGATTAAAGGAGATTATCTGGCTGACAGCAAAACAGCCCGTGCACTGGAAAGAGCTCACCCAACAACCTGCGTTCAATCTCTGGAACCCTTGTAAAGATGGAAGGCTAGAACCAGCTCCCAAAGTTGAGTTGTCCTCTGGCCCACCCTTGTACCACAGCATGTATGTGCATTCTCTCCCCTCCCCCGACACACATACACATAAGGACATTTTTAAAGTTAACGTGTTTAATAGAGATTATCGGTCAATTGCAACCTATGGAATTTATTTAGATGTAGAGTCAAATTGTAAAAGGAAAAATAATTTCAGTTAGCCTGGGATATCTAAACACTCACATATTCTAACAGGGTGAAATGTCACTTTCACCCCGTTAAGCCACGTCACAAACATTACTCATGGGGAGCGAGGAGGGTGTGTTTACCCTGGAGAGAAGCGCTGGACAAAGGACTGTATCCACTCCAGCCTCTTAGGGACCTCTGTCACAGACATCTGACCTTCGCCAAGATAATGGGCTCCACCACTTACTTGATGTTGAGAGTCTTAAATGAGAGAACATTGTCTGGAACTTTCACACTGCTCTCATCTTCTCCTCTTCCCCTTGGAGTGACAACTAGGGAAAAAAGCTATCAACCCTTGAGGACAAGGGGGTGGGACAAAGAAACGCCACAAACAGAAAAGAGAGTTTAGCAACTTTCAATGAGATTATAGGGGGAAGAAGAGGTCTTGGCTCCAACTTTATAGAGAAGTAAAACGTGCCACTGATCTAAAGAAATCTGCGTTCAGATTGGTCTGTAAGTCCCTTTACAAACTGTGCTGTAAAGAAGCTGCCCCCAGAAGAGGCAGCTGGTATTACACGCATTGGGAATGGAAAGAAGATGTCACAGGCCCATACTTATGGAAAGGGAAACGTCATCTGTGGGTTTTAGGCCAAAGTAAAATGTTTGAGATGTGTGGTTCTGTGTTGGCTGTTTTTCTGCTGTGGTCAGAAGATGCCATGACCAACAGCAACTTTTGGAAGAGAGAGTTTATTTTGACTTGCGGTTCCAGAGAAATAAGAGTCTATGAGGGTAGGGAAGCAGGGCAGCAGGCAGCAGAGAACTCACACCTTCAAACTACAAGCAGGAAGCAGAGCGAAGTGGGAGTGTTGAGGCTTTAAACTCTCAAAGCCAGGCTCTGTAACAGACTTCTTCCAGCAAGGCCACACTCCTTAAGCTTCCCCAAACAACACCAGTAACTGGAAGCCAAGGGTCCAAATACCCAGATCTAGGGGAGACATTTCTCACTCAAACCACCACAATTCCATTTACAAAATAATTTTTCATTCAAAACCTTGTTTGGATTAGCCAACCCCTTATTGATTTCTACCTAAAGAATGGAGACCAAAGAAAAGAAAGACCTGGCATGAGATCCTGAGTCCAGGCGGGGCTGAGGACAGCAGGGTTGGCTGTCTCAACACTGTCCTGCTCCACCCTCTTTCTCCTTTGGGAACAATGGCAGGAAACAATGTAACAGACCTGTTGTTATCAGCACTAAGAACCTCACAAAGATACACAGTCACAGTTCACACTAGTTTAAAACGTCGGAGTTTTAACTTTAGAATGGTACAAAGTGTGTAATAAAATCACACTTTGCCAGGCTGAGGAGATATGACTTAGCAGTGAAGAATATATATCGCTCTTGTGAAGACCAGAGTTTGGTTCCCAGCACCTACCTCGGGCTGCTTGTAACTCCAGCTCCAGAGGATCTGAGTGGATGCCCTCTTCCAGCCTCCGTGGGCACTTGCGCTCCCACACTGCACACATGTGCATGTGCCACACACACAGTCTTTAAAATACAAAATAAAATCTAAAAAAATATGCCCACACCTGAAACTGTGTACCATATTGTTAAGAAATGATGTTGTAGAACCTAGATAAATAAAATACATTTTCTTTCAATATTTTCATTTTACAGTGGGCTATGGAATGTAGTTCTGACATAGATCAAGGAGCATATGCACAAATGAAGCAATGTCTGGAGTGATAGTTTCCCGTGTGTGCATGTGTGTGTGAAGGTGTTTTACCTGTATCAATGTGTGTGCACCATGTACATGTCTGCTGCCCACAGAGACCAGAAGAGGCATTGGATCTCCTGGAGATGTTGTTACAGGTGGTTGTAAACTGCCGTGTAGGTCGTGGGAATTGAACCCGGGTCCTCTGGAGGAGCAGTCAGTGTTCTTAGCTGCTGAGCCATCTATCTAACCCCTAGTGTTCTTTTTTTTTAAGATTTTATTTTATTTTATTTGACATGTATTAATTTTGTGTGTAAGTGCACCAAATGTGTGCAGTCCACAGAGCATGGGGGAGCATCTGACCCCCTAGAACTAGAGCTACAGGCAGCAGTGAGCATCTCAAGGTAGGTGCTGGGAAGCAAACTCTGTCCCCTGTCAGAACAGCAAGTGATCCTAAGTGCCATCTCTCCAGCCCCTGGAGTGGTTTTCTTAATTGGTTCAGATCACAGTTAGGAAACTGAGGCATAGGGACACGTGACTTGGTTGCGATCAGAAAGATAACAAGCTAGGACAGATCTGCAATTCATCCCCACGTAGATACACTCCAAACTCTGCCTGATAACCACACCCATCCTCCCCCTGCTGGAGAAATGGAACAATCCCAGAAAGATGAATTTCCCATGTTCTCAGAGGTGGGGCTGAGGCAAATGTGAGGCCAGTCTGGGCAACAGAGCAAGACTCCATCTGGGGAGGGAGGATACCTGGATAAAGAGTTCTTCCTCTGAACCAGAAGGTCATCCCCTGCCTGGCCTACCCAAGGGGAACTAACCTGCCTGGCTTCACACACCATCCAAGGTCAGTCCTTACTGCGTCTCTATCCTTAACTATGGACAAAAGCCAAGAACAAGGGCTGGAGAGATGGCTCAAATGGCTCAGTGGTTGAGAACGCAAACTGCTCTCGCAGAGGACCCTAGTTCTGTTCTATACATCCACAGTGGGTGGCTCACACCTGCCTGTAACTCCAGGGGATGCAAGGCCTCTGACTTCCATGGATATGCGTATACACACACACACACACACACACACACACACACACACACACACACACACACTTACAAGGACCGCTACAGATCATAGACATCCCCAGCATGGGACAGGGCACAAAGCCAGGGAGACTCCACTAATCCAAATACACACAAATGGGAAACTGGAGGAGACAGAGAAGTCAGGCAACAGACAGAGAAAAATCAGAAGAGACTGTCTGTGCTGTGTGGGATAGAGAAGAACAAATGAACAGTTCTTTGGAATTTGGAATGTGATAGCCAGAAATGACTAAGACATAAACCCAAGAGATAATTTGGAGTAGACACTGAAAGCTGAGGCAAAAGGAAACTGAAGACAAAGAAGCTGGGAGATCAATCCTAGAGGCCCAGACTCGGGAGCTTCAGAGAGCAGGTGGAAAGATTATGAAAGAAAAAATAAGGTCTCGCAAGACTGAAGGAGACACATATCCATACTGGAAAAGGGCCACTCAGGGCCAGACACATAATGACAGAAGCCACCTAACTACATGTGTTGTCCAATTCCAAACATAAATGATGTCCTCGGATCCCAAGAGAAGTTACATGCGAAAAGGAACGTGAATCTGAAGGCATGCAGTCTGTCTGCCTCAGCCCTAGGTGTGCGAGCACTGCGCAGGGCAGAGCATCCTGTCCTGAAGGAGAGTGCTTCCAACCTGGATCTGTGCTGAGCCGACTTATCCATCAAGCATCCAGGCAGAACACAAATAAATCCACAGACTAGAATTCCCAGCTCCTGCCCCACTTAGAGAGCACGGAGTGTGAGGGGAGAGGGGGGAAACAGAGACAGGACCAAAAAGCAAAGACAAGAAGAAAGTCCTGGAGAAGCCCACCGCGAGCTACTGCCGGGAGCAGGCTCGCCCTCCCATAAAGGGGGAGCTTTAAACCTTGACAGAGCTGCTGAGGGTCAGCTCTGATAGAGCTCTGGGGGAAACAAAACGCTACAATTTCTTGCTGATCACTGAGTTACCTAAAAATAGTGAACCAGATACCCTGGGCAGGCTGAGGCTGGAGGGCAGCTAATTCTTTACTTATTCTAACAGGAAGACAATAGATAGTGGCTAATGTGGGTAAATTAGGAAATAGCAGTTTAAGCATGTTATCTTGAAGTATGTAGGAAAAAACCAGAAAACACTGGTGGAAAATGGCTAAAATGGTTGCCACCAGAGTGTGGAGCTGGGCAGACGGATTGGGAGAGGAAGGGGATGACAAACACTCAATGAAAATCTTCCTGTTTGGGCTTTGCATTTACTGAAGCATTTTCACAGGCAGTACTATCTCATGGGCATCTTCAAGAATTCCCCTTCGCAGGACAAAGAAATAAAATACTAGAAGGGACAGTGACTTCTCAAGGTCACAGGAGAAGCTGCGACCACTAGCGCTAGCTAGCTCGAGGCCCCGCCCCCACTCCGTTCCCACACCGATCCACACAATTGGAGAGTGGCTAAAGGCCAGCCAGGGTGTCGGACAGCGTGCCCTGCCCCTCGACTCCTCACACCGTGTCGCCGACCTCGGCCCGCAGCGTGAGTGTGGGCGCGGCTGGAGTTCTGTGGGCCACTGCCCCGCACCGCCCGCTGCCTGCACACACTGTCCTTGGGAGGACACGCAGGGGAGCCGCGCGCGGTGCAGCAGCGCCCCCTGCCGGGCGCTGGGCTCTGCGCTCCCAGCCGATCCTAAAGGCTCGCGGAAGGGACCCTGCCCTGCCAAGCACCATCCAAACCCCACAGCCTCGAACGAGGGCTGGGGCCACATATGGGCCCAGGCAGTGACAAAGGAGGTACCTTCCCCACAGTTGCAGAACGTATCAGCCGGCCAGACTCCTTTCGTGGACCGCTGCTGGGGCTAGAGAGGATGACGAACAACCAAAGATCACACAGCATGCGTGACACACCAAGACTGGATCCACACCTCCCAGAATCCTAGATCTCATGATTTCTGGCACCCCTCGAAATGGCCTTTGGATTCGGGCCTTATATATCAGGGACAATGGAAGAGAGATGGAAGGGCTTGGCCTCATGGCCATGAACCCCTGGGTAGCCTCAGCATTGGTCCAGCCTATGGGCATGTGATCTCCAAGGCTCTTTCACGTGCCCGGTGTGGGTTGTGTTCCTCGTGGCAACAACTTGTCAGATTGCAAAATAAGTCGCCACACTGGGGACCCGCCCGTCGGCCCGAGACACCTGTGGATCTAGCCATCCGGTTAGAGAACCGCGCTGTTTTTACGTGGAGAAAATCACAGCAGCAAGACAAGAGAAGCCTAACACGTTTCAGCTGCCTTTTTCAAAGGAAGAGAGACCCCTGCAGAGATTCCTAGAGAAAGCCAGGTCTTCACATAGGTTTTGGCAAACTCTTCAGTGTTGGGATTAACAGCAAGGCCGGACAGTGGAGGCCAGCACCTTTAATCCCAGCCCTCTAGAGGCAGAGGCAGGCACATCTCTGAGGTCAAGGACAGCCTGATCTACAAAGTGAGTTCCAGGACAGCCAGGGCCACAGAGAGAAATCCTCTCTTGGGGGGGTGAAAAAGGAGAGACAGAGAAAGACAGAAAGAGAGAGAGAGAGAGAGAGAGAGAGAGAGAGAGAGAGAGAGAGAGAAGGAGAATGTGGGATTCCCCTCCGTATGCTATGAATATGTTTTATTGCCATTGCTTAATAAAGAAGCTGCTTTCAGCCAATGGCTTAACAGAATATAGCCAGGCTGGAAGAGATATATACAGAGAGAGTAGGCAAAGTCAAGGAGACACCATGTACACAGACGTGCCAGAACCTTACTGGTAAGCCACAGCCATATGGTGATACAGAGATTAATAGAAATGAATTAACCAAAGATATAAGAACTAGCTAGCAATACACTTAAGTGATTGACCAAGAAGTGATTTAAATAATATAGTTTCTGTGTGATTATTTCAAGTCTGAGCAGCATCCACCAAAAGAGAGAGATTAACAGCAAGGCCCCAGGAGTCCAACTATCTGGGTGTGAGTCCCAGCTGTCTTTCTTAGACCCTATGAGTTTCATGAAGTTACTAAAATTTTCCCTCACCTTCTGCCACTGTAAGGTGGGGTGATGCACAGCACACAGCCACCTGATGTGTGTAATTAACTGCATAGCAATTCCATGGAGTGGGAAGTTATGTAACAGTGAGGGACAGAAATGTCACACAGGAAATAAGCCACACAGGGACAAAGGCCCAAACCTTCTGGGTCGCTGCTTCTACTTGCCACAATCGGCTGGGAAGCTGCCAAGACCCCACTTGTTGGGGTTGTTCTGGGGATTCTCAGAGGTGGTGCAGGTAACATGTTTAGAATGGAGTCAGGAACACACCGAACATGCTACCCACTGCTGTGCCCACTGCTGTGCCCACAGCGTGCCAGATGCTGACTAGGCACCTTGCTTCAGTGGTGAACAGGCTAGTCTGCCACTGTCCTAGCAAAACAACCAAGAAAGGCAGACAGCCTTTGAACCAGTCCATGGTGCTTGGAGAAGCAGATCCGGGGTGCCAGGTGGTCCAGACCATACATAACCCTTGTTGGGGGTCCACCCCCTTGCAGCAGGCCAGTGCAGAAAGGGCCCTAGGTAGGGGAAGAACACCTCTACCCTGGGTGAGAAAGGTGGAAAAGGCTTTTCTGGAGGTGCTATCTGGGCAGAAGAGACGTATGATGGGAGAGGGGCCCCACTGTGGCAGCCCTGCTCTACTTTGCCTACTCACAAAGACATTTTTTAAATATGTTTTTAACTGAAACAGAATTATGCCAGCCCCCCCCTTCCTCCCTCTAGCCCCTTCTGGCTACCCTCCCTGGAATGGCAAATGGAGGACCATCACAGAAAACTACCACTAGACACAATGCAGAGATCACCAGATCATGGGGATCCCAGCCCCAACAGGAAGAGGGGGAGGAGAGACTGTAAGAACCAGATACAAGGATGTCTGCTGTGAAGCAGTGTCTCCTAGGAATGGCTGCACAGACAAGGCTGGAGAGATGGCAATGCTGATGGCATATTAACATGGCGAGGGGAAGCTCCACGGGGTCCCACTCCTAGATCTAGAGCTACGGGCAACCGATGCCTGCTGGGAAGCAAAAGTGAGCCTCTGCCCACAAACCCCTAAGTTCTGCTCTAAGGCCACATCACCTGCTAGTTGGTGTGGAATCACAAGTTCGCCTGAGGTAGAGAACTACTCCCAAAGCCCATGGAGATCCAAGTGTGGTGCTCACTGAATCCAAGCCTCTGCCCTATATGCCAACCAGGTTAATGGCATGACTGTCCTATGGCTCCTGGCTGCAGGCCACCCCACAGAACGGAATGCTCCCCAGCTGAAGAGTGACCAGGACTTTGATGCCATCCTAGGAAGAACGAGAGGAGAATGTATGGAGGGAAAAAAAGAAATACGGCCTCTGCGTATCCTTCTGCTGGGTTAGGAGACCTCACCTCCACAGTGGTTTTATTTTTAACTCTCATGGAAGCGGAGTGAGGTAGAGATAGGGTTCACTAGTCCCCATTTTTTGTGTTGGAACCAATACCTCAGAGGTGCAGAGGTTATAAAACTTACCGAGATCAAATGGCAGTCCAGCCTGAGGAGAGGTTTGAAGCCTACTACGCCCTTGTTCCCTAAAAAAGGCTCACGAGGGTAGGTGTGACAGAAGGGAGGATGGGGTCAGGTGACCGGATGAAGGACAGGTTCTGCTAGGCAGGTGAGGCAGAGAAGCTGATTTCCCCAAAGGCTCCCTTTCCTCCCTGGGCCACACAGACTCGGCTGGGCTCGGGCCGCCTCGCTCTGCAGAGTATTTTTAAAACCACCCACCTGTAAAAGTCTTCTGTTCCTGTGCTTTTAAGTTCCTCTGAAAAGTTGGAATAAATTTGCCTGTCTTTTCTCCCAGACAAATGCAGAGGAGGAAAACAAAAGAACGCGTATTTTATGAGCACAAATTTGGGACAGTGACACCTCCAATCATCATTTTATGGCATGATGATATACAGTAATTAGGTGTCGAGAGTAATCTATGGCCACAGAACAGTCGTCTCTGTGGGGAAAAGAACAAGTGCTTTCCTCGCTGGGGGAAATCTGAGGGGGCGGGGCCCGACTCAGAGTCTGCAGAAGGCTGCTGCAGTATCAGTCAGCCCCGTCCGCCAGCGTGAGGTGATTGAGGTGGGACAGCTGGGAAGCAGGGTCTCAGGGAAGAAAGAAGGGGGGTCCTTCACCAAAGCTTTGGAGGAGACTTGGAGTCTGTCCTCCTGGCTCTGACACCCCTGTCCTTGTGGATAACTCCAAACAATATCCTCTGGAAGGCAGTCATTGGACCCGCCAAGGCATGGAGCCCAACCTCCTGGAACATCTCATGGTTGAGTGGCCCTAGAAAGAGCCATAAAAACCAGGGGTACTTGGGTGGACACAAAAGCTGGGCAAGCCTTTGGACTGACACCTGCCCACTCCCTCCCTCACCCCCACCTCCATCCCCATCCCTGTCCCATCCACACAATCAGGGCAAGGATGTGGATGGGGAACCTGTCTGAGAATCCACTTGAGAGAACTGGGCTTATTTTTAATTTTTATTTATCTATTTTATATGTATTGGTGCTTTGCCTGCATGTATGTTTGTGAGAGAGGGTGTCAGATCTTGGAGTTACAGACAGTTATAAACTGCCACGTGGGTGCTGGGAATTGAATCCGGGTCTTCTAGAAGAACAGCATGTACTCTTTTTTGTTACTGTTGTTAATTTTTTATATTTCTTTTTTATTACTTTATAAATAATACCAATCAAAATTCCCACTTACTCCCCTCCTCCCACTTCCTTCCTGCTCCCCACCACACACTCTCTCCCCTACTCCCCTCCAGTCCTAAGAGAGAGCAAGGTACCCTGCCCTGTGGGAAGTCCAAGGCCCTCCCCGCTACATCCAAGCTTAGGAAGGTGTGCATCCAAAGAGAATAGGATCCCAAAGAGCCAGTACATGCAGTAGAGACAAATCCCAGTGCCATTATCATTGGCTTCTCAGTCTGCCCCAATTGTCAACCACATTCAGAGGGTCCAGTTTGATCCCATGGTTGTTCAGTCCCAGTCCAGTTGGAGTTGGTGAGCTCTCATTAGCTCAGGCACACTGTCTTAGTGGGTGAACCAACCGCTGTGGTCCTGACTTCCTTGCTCATATTCTCCCTCCTTCTGCTCTTAAAATAGACCTTGGGAGCTCAGTCCAGTGCTCCGATGTGGGTGTCTGTCTCTATCTCCATCCGTTGCTGGACAAAGGTTCTATGGTGATATTCAAGATAGTCATCAGTCTGACTACGGGATAAGGCCAGTTCAGGCACCCTCTTCTCCACTGCCCAGGGTCCTAGCTGGGATCATCCCCATGGACTCCTGGGAACCCCTCCAGAACCAAGCTTCTTGCCAACCCCAAAATGCTTTCCTCAATTAAGATATCTCCTTCCCTGCTCCCATATCTGTCGTTCCTCCATCTCAATCATCCCACTCCCCCAAGCTCTCCCAACCCTCCCCTTCTCCCGTCTCTCCCCCTCTCCCCTTCCCTCTACATCCCCCCTGCCCCCATGCTCCCAACTTTTGCCTAGTGATCTTGTCTGCTTCCAATTTCCAGGAGGACCTATATATGTTTTTCTTTGGGTTCACCTTATTACTTAGCTTCTCTAGGATCATGAACTATAGGCTGAATGTCCTTTGTTTACAGCTAGAATCCACTAATGAGTGAGTACATACCATATTCATATTTTTGGATCTGGGTTATCTCACTCAGGATAGTGTTTTCTACTTCCATCCATTTGCATGTAAAATTCAAGACGTCATTATTTTTTTACTACTGAGTAGTACTCTAATGTATAAATATGCCACACTTTCTTCATCCATTCTTCCATTGAGGGGCATCTGGGTTGTTTCCAGGTTCTGACTATTACAAATAATGCTGCTATGAAGATAGTTGAACAAATGCTTTTGTGGTTTGATTGGGCATCTTTGGGGTATATTCCCAAGAGTGGTATTGCTGTATCCTGAGGTAGGTTGACTCCCAGTTTCCTGAGAAACCGCCATACTAATTTCCAAAGTGGTTGCACAAGTTTGCATTCCCACCAGCAATAGATGAGTATTCCCCTTACTCCACATCCTCTCCAGCATAAGCTATCATTGGTGGGGTTTTTTTTTTATTTTAACCATTCTGACAGGTGTAAGATGGTATCTCAAAGTTGTTTTGATTTGCATTTCCATGATAGCTAAGGAAGTTGAACATGTCCTTAAGTATCTTTTGGCCATTTGAAATTCTTCTGTTGCGAATTCTCTGTTCAGGAACAGCATGTACTCTTAATCACTGAGCCATCTCTCCAGCCCCGGGAGAACTGTTAATGATCGGAGGACAGCCAGTTTATTCTTCTCACCATGAGACACATGCTGAGTTTTGACCTTCACTCTCTTCAGAGACGGTCCTGAAAGGTGCTCTGTGTCTGGGTCCTGAGAGGTGCTCCATGTCTGGGTCCTGAAAGGTGCTCC
>NC_022016.1:77366283-77376694 GCF_000317375.1 Microtus ochrogaster | reverse complement strand
AGAGGTGCTCCGTGTCTGGGTACAGAAAGGTGCTCCATGTCTGGGTCCTGAAAGGTGCTCTGTGTCTGAGTCCTGAGAGGTGCTCCGTGTCAGGGTCCTGAGAGGTGCTCCGTGTCTGGGTCCTGAGAGGTGCTCCGTGTCTGGGTCCTGAGAGGTGCTCCGTGTCTGGGTACAGAAAGGTGCTCTGTGTCTGGGTCCTGAGAGGAAGAAGAGAAGGAAGATCAACAGATGAAAAATTAACAAAATCTTATTCATGATTTAAAAGAAAGTTTCATCAGAATAGAAGCAGAGCTTCCTTATCTTGATAAAGGGCATCTATAAAAGCCCAGAGCAGATATTAATCTTAATGGTGATAATTAGAAATCACTCTGCAAACATCAGCAAAAGCTAAGGATGGTCCTCTCATCGCTCCTTCCCAACATTACACTTGAAATCCTAACTGAGGAAACAAGGCAAGAAAAAAAAAATGAGATCAGGTTGGTAAGAAATAAAACTCTATTCATAAACCATATGATCATCTATATCATAAACCTGAGAACACTAACAAACTAACAAAGCACCCCTCCCTAAATATCCCTCTTGGTGCTGACAAGCAATTATAGCAAGTTTTCAGGATATGTGGTTAATAAGCAAAAATTAATCACTTTTTAACATACTAGCCATTAACAAATAAAATTACTAAGGAAAAAAATCTCCCTTTACATTAGCACCCTAAAACTGAAATCGTTATGTATAAAAACTAACAAAATACATAAAAATCTATGAGAAAAACCATAAAACTCTGATTTAAGCAATCAAAGAACTAAACAAGGAACATATGTGTGTTTAAATGCAATCAACTAAGCTCTTTACAGCTCATAAATATAGAGAGATTTTATATGTGCTCCATGTGTGACCTCACCCTCACACTGGCCTTGTAAACAGAGGAGGCATTTTACAGATCAACAGAAGGAGGCTTGAAAAACAGTAGAAAGCTCAGAGTGACCATGGTGGTTAGTACCCAGTAAAGAGAAAAAAGGAACTTCCATTTGGCCAGGGCTCTATATAACTATGTCAACAACGGTCCTAATGGGAGCTGGGGCACACGCAGCATAGTTGGGGAGCAGCAGAAGCTGGGTTCTGAACATAGACTTCTTGGAACATAGAATCTGGTACCCTGACTCTCCCTCATCCACAATGTGGGACAAGAGCGTATTCACATGGTATGATGGTCCCTCTGGTCCCTCTAAGGAGCATAGTGCTGCCTAGTTTTATGTCAACAGAAGCTGGAGCCTTCAGAAAGGAAAGAGCCTCAGCTGAGAAAATACCTCTATAAGATAAGGCTGCAGGCAAGCCAGTAGGCATTTTCTCAGTGATTGATGTGGGAGGGCCTAGAACTGTGGGTGAGGCCATCCCTGGGCTGGTGGTCCTGGATTCTCTCAGAAACCATGCTGAGCAAGCCAGTAAGCAGCACTCCTCCATGGCCTCTGCATCAGCTCCTGCATCCAGGTTCCTGCCCTGCTTGAGTTCCTACCATGACTTCCTTCAACAATAAATAGTGATGTAGTATCATAAGCCGAATAAACCCTTTCCTCCTCAAGCTGCTTTCCTCGTGTTGTTTCTTCTCAGCAATGGCAACGTTAACATGCCCACTCAGCTGACTCCAGCACAGACTCTGAGCATCTCTGGTGCTGTGCAGAGCTGCTTGAGAAATCCCAGAGTCCAGTACCAGCCATTGCCCTGTGGTCAGTGAACCCGAAGGAAAGTTGCCGCTTTCTAAAGCCCAGAGGCAGGTAGAAGGTCTCAAAAGGCCAATACAGAACCAACCATTTATGTAACATTTATGGCTCACTCCCTCTCCTCCCTCCTCAGTTCCCCTCCTATGCTCTAAAGACGCCCCCACACCACTTCCTTCCCCTCCACCCTGCTTCTATCACCACCCACCAGTCCTATTGACAAACTCCCTCGTCTCTGGTGCCTTCACCAAGTGGAAGAGGGGGCCTTTAAGTGGAGCCTCGGAAGAAAAAAGCCAAAGGAGGAAGACTGAAGTCACAGTGGCCACTGTACCAAGGAACTGGCACTACCTCCCAGATTATGGATATTGGGGCGACCGCGCTGGGAACCGAGGTTCTCTGTTTCTTCTTACCAGCCCTACTCAAAACCAGAAGAGAGAACAAAGGAAGAAAACCAGGAGGAAAAGCAGGTGTGGGCGTAGGACTGAGATGTGTGAGTAATATCTCTTAATTTTAGCCACCTCTAATTTTCCACCTTGTCATCTCATGCACTTTCTTCCCGCCCCTCCCCATTCCCAGCCGAACAATGATTTCCAAACTAGTGGCTCATTCTGGCTTCATCATATAAGTCTGCGGGCAGCACACTTCTCTCAGGGGAGACACCAAATACGTGAGCGCACTCAAACAGGCCCCAACTTCCGCAGGAAAGAGAAACCAGAGGGACTGGCCTCCTCTGGGCATGTGGCCATCAGAGAAGTACCCAGGTTTGGTGTCCTTGCTCGCAGGTGGACATGGGTAGATGAATCCATGAAAATTAAAGAAGCCGAGGTATGTGTGTACAGAGTGCAAACATACAGGGCATACTTAATAACACTCCCTGATGCTATTACCCGGATGAGCAGCTTCCCAGCTTCACTCCATGGCAAGCAGCTGCTGTCTGATGCTCAGACTGCCCTAGGGGCACTATGATGCTGGCTCCACATTTCTAGATTTTGCTTAGGTTTTAGCTGAAGTTCTGCTTCCATGGCTCTGGGTTTGAAGAGCTGTTTGTGAGACCTTCCTCCTCCTCTTTCTTTGGAGAATGCTGCATTTTCTTAAGACCCAGCTAAAACATACCCTCTCCTGTGAAGACTTCCCATGTGGTCAGTCTCTTTCCTTGCTGTCCCCTTGTCTCACTGTGTGGAAGTGTTGCTTAAGGAAGACAGAGGCCCTCCCAGGTTCAATGTGTCACGAGGCTCTGTCCAGCCACCTTCTCACACAGACAAGTGAAACCCCTAAATGGTGACCATTGTTCATTCATTACACCATAGACAAGGGCTGTAAGCCCACTGAGAACCAAAGATCCACCCTTCTGTACTGCAAGTCAACTGAGAACCAATGATCCACCCTTCCAAGTTTTCATCTGTAGGTAAAGAATCATTTGTGTCAAGAAATAGTTTAGAGCTGAGGGTGTGGCTCAGTGACAGGGACTGACCTGGCAAACCTAAGGCATGAGAACCTGAGTTTAAATCTTCAGTGCTCACAGAAAAACCAGACATGGCTGAACATGCCTGTAATCACAG
Organism: Microtus ochrogaster; assembly: GCF_000317375.1. NCBI lineage: Eukaryota > Metazoa > Chordata > Mammalia > Rodentia > Cricetidae > Microtus > Microtus ochrogaster. Next base: position 77,373,420 of record NC_022016.1, on the reverse strand, counting down.
CATTGCAGAGCAGAGACAGGTGAATCCCAGGAGCTCATGGGTATGTCAACCTAGCCTAAACAAAAAGCTAAGAGACCCTGAGAGATCCTGAAAGACCTTGTCTTGAGGAGATGAGATGGAGAGGAAGATATCTGATGCCTTGCTCTGGTCTCCACAAGTGAGTGCTGGTTCACACATGTAATCACATGCTCACATGCATGAACTGCTGGTGTACAAAAGAGTTCCACAATAGCCCAGAATGGAATATAACAAAAGTTTATTTATTTGGGGATAAACTCATAAAAAAAATTAGAATCTGCAGTCTTTTGTGTGTACTGGGAACTAGAACTGAATCCAGCAGCTAAGAAGGCCACATACTTTTTGTCTGCATATATAGTACATGAGACCACGCCCAAAGTGGGTCAGTATCTTAAAAGCTATTGGCTGAAGGAGTTCCCACAGCATCTCCCCCTTTTGTCTAAATAAGAGAATTATAAGCCTAATACAAAACTATATACAATAAGAACAATATCAAGTATTGTCCAGGGAAAAGAAGAAGCAAAAACATACATAGAAAATAGAATTACAACCAGCATGAACAACATCAAACAAGAAACATATGCTAAATGTTTCAATAGTTATTCTAAGAGTCTGAGTCTTATATTAAAAATGACTTGGCTAAGTCATGAGAGGAAAGTAACTATGATTATCTAGTCTTCAACCTCATCAAAGACCTGCGATGGAAAATAGTATTACTTGAGTAAACAGAAAATGCATTCAAGCAACTTCCAAAAGTCACAAAAAGTGACAGAGACAACTTACTACCTAGTCAATTACACAAAGTCTCACTTGCAACATTTGGGCAACCAACTTTGGCTAAGGCCTAGAGTACTTGACAGACCATTTTCAGAGGCAGGAAAATTTGAAAAACCATCTTAACCTGTCTTGACAAGGTTTGGCAGTCTTTTCACTTACTTGCTTGTCCAAACTGGACACTGTGCATTTTATCTGTAGTTAAGGCATAGGCAGTTTTTTGTCCAAAGTCCAGTTTTGCCAAGATGAAAACAGTTCCAAGTAGAGTGTCTTCAGTTCCCATCATTCTCTGAAATAGATTCTCAGGAGCACCGTGTTTCACATTAACAGAATCCTAAGCTATTTAAATGCCATATCTATAGTTCTTTGAAGTGTTTGAAGATTACCTATCTATGCAGAATACAATCTCTCTTTTTTAAAGATTTATGTATTATGTATATAGTGTTCTGTCTGCATGTATGCCTACAGACCGGAAAAGGGCACCAGATCTTATTATAGATGGTTGTAAGCCACCATGTTGTTGATGGGAATTGAACTCAGGACCTCTGGAATAACAGTCAGTGCTCTTAACCTCTGAGCCATCCCTCCAGGCCCCAGAATACAATTTCTATGCATCTAAGGAACCTTGATTAATCTAACTACAAGTATGACAAACATGGGTGACTACTGACCTATAGTTCTTAATACCTATATAGCTTAAAGACTATAGCTTCATATTAAAAAATTAAACAATCCTTAAACAAATGTGTAGCAAATGAGGACAATGAACTCAAAATGTAAACAATATCTTGATGTAAACAGTATCTTGATCAGAGGTAGAAATGTATAGTGCAATATGAAAAATAAATCCTAAGGTTACTTCAATATACAAAATATCTTAAGCTGAGGTAGAAACATACATGCATACAATATGCCAAAATAACTTTGCATAGGTACACAAATACTGTAAACAGAAATAGGAACATATTCAATATAACAAATATAATTTGAATTTGTATCAATATACAAAAATCTATACCAATGTAAATGGTCTATAAATAATAGCTCACAAGTAATCTATTACTATTATTATTACTGTGAGGAAGCTCACACTAATCTACCTATTATCCCATCCCATCTATTCCCTTTATTTTGCAAGAGAGATCCTTGAGCCTGCTTCATTTCCACCGCATAACCCTATACCAGTTATAACCAAGCCCTAATAATGTCCCTAGCCCTGAGGATAAATTTTGTTGGGAGAGGGGAGATGACTCTTCTGGAATTATTTCCAGCTGTTATGAGGGTGATGTTATTTCTATGGAATCCTGCAAAAACTAAAATGATGATTAAGTTTCAAGATTGCTGTCTGGTATAATTATAGATAGTATCTGAGTAATTGATAGGTTTTTCTGAAGTTATTATTCAAAGCTGTGGCCAGAACATTTATAAGAAGGTGCACCATCTCAGCTAGCCAAGTTGGAATCATCTTGAGCAGTTTGTAACCCAAAACTGATCTTAAATGGTGCTATCACCATAATGACATCATATCAACCAGGTGGAGTCATTGTTGTGGGGCCCTATCTTCTTCCTGGAAACTTCAAAGTTTACCTACAGAGGATATTGGTATCATGAGTCAGATTTCTCTTTGGTGATTTTTTCTGGATATTTATCTTTTCTTCTTTAAGCATCTAGATGTCCAAGGTCCCTTGAGCTTTTGAAGATTGGTATTTTCCTGCAAAGACAAGAACAGAACCCTGCCCCCAACCCTTATAAGGTTTTCTTGTAACCTGTAATATTGTCATCTCTGTGAATGAACTGTCATTTCTCTTCATTAAGAGATTTCTTCTTTTCAAACCAAATCTTTATTAATTTTGATGGTATCCAAAGCTTTTTTTCCTCAATTGTCCTTTCATAATTAATTCAGAGACATTTTCCAGATAAGGCTTTAATTTTAGATTCAGATCCACAAGAACCACATGTGCCTCCTTTAATTTCTTTTTAATCAAAGTCAATTCTTTCTCAGCTTCAGCTGCTAATTCCCTGAGACTAAGTCTTGGTCACCATCTAAGATTTTGTTTAAATGAATTATTTGGTCAGGTCTTATCCCAGAAGTGGACCATAGATTGGAATTGTCTCCTAGCAATCTTTGGAAGTCATTAAAAATCTGCAATCACTCTCTTCTAATTTGCACTTTTTGTGTTCTAATTTTCTGTAAAAACTATTTTATAACCTAGATAATTGACAAAATCTCTTCTCTATAGTTTTTCAGGAGCAATTTGTAAACCCCAACTAGGTACAACTTTCTTCATGTCCTCAAATATTCTTTCTAAAGCATCTACATTTGAATCTGATAGCAAAACATCATCCATGTAATGGTAAACTATAGATTCAGAAAATTGCATATGTATTATTTCCAATGGCTGATTTACAAAATATTGGCAGAGTGTGTGACTATTTAACATTCCCTGTGGGAGGACCCTCTATTGATATCTTTTCATTGGCTGAGAACTATTATGAGTAGGCACTGTGAAGGCAAATTATTCCTTGTCTTTTTCTTGTAACAGTATAGTGAAGAAACAATCTTTTAAATCAATAACTGTAAGAGGCCATCCTTTAGGCAATAGGGAAGGCAAAGGAATACCAGATTGTAGAGGGCTCATAGGCTGGATAACCTTATTAACTGCTCTTAGATCTGCCACCATTCTCCATCTTCCAGATTTCTTTTTAACAACAAACACAGGAGAATTCCAAGGACTGGATGGTTCTTCAATATGGTGATCATCTAGTTGTTCCTGTACCAGCTGTTCTAAAGCCTGCAGTTTCTCTATTGTTAAAGACCATTGTTTAACTCATATAGGTTTCTTAGTTAACCATTTTAAGGTAGGGCCACTGGTACCTCTGAGAGTTTGCCACTTGTTCTGTGTTTTTGTACAGCCTGAATGGTCAGTGACTGTTTTTTATAGTACCTTATAATATCCTTCCCAGAAACATGAATTGGTTTGTTGTCTGTTTCTGAGACTGCAGGAATATTTATCTGGTATTCCATTGTTGTAACAGATCATGACCCTATAGATTTACTGCTATATTAACCACATATGGCCTCAGCCTTCCTCTCTACCCTCCTGGCCCTATGTATTCAACCCATCTTGTGCTTTGTTTTACTCAAGATAGGGTTACAGTTCCTAGGAATTGAGCATCTGCCTCCTGAAAAGGCCAATTCAGATACCAATATTCTGGAGTAATAACAGTCACATCCGTACCCATGTCCAGTAATCCTTCAATTACAATGTTGTTTATTCATACTCTCAGCTTTGGTCTTTGATCATTTATAGAAGTCTGACAAAATATATGTTTCCTATTTTCTATTGGAAGTTTTGATTCATCCTCCATGTTTATTCTATCATCCAGAACAGTATGGCTCTTTACAACAAGTACTGGATTTCCTAATTTTCCAGGGGAGTCATGTTCTCCACAGTGATTGGAAATGACTGAACCACATTTGACCTGGGGGCCTGTCAAACCCAAGGAGTTTCCTGGTGGTAATGGGTTGCCTTGTTTGTCTCTTGTTAGTCTACATTCATCAGTCCAATATCAGCCTTTGCCACATCTTCTACATAATCCAAAAGGCTGAGACCTTCTATTTTTGTCATTCCCAGAAGAAACATTACTTCTAGGAATGCCTTGTCTACAATCCCTTCTCAGATATCTATTCTACCACAATTAAAACATTTGGTATTTTGATGTCTCTTCATACTTTTGGAAATTGCTTCCTCTACTCAAGCCTCGGTATTATAGTCAAATGACTCAACATTGGCTGTATGCAGGATTCATTCATTCATTGGTGTTGATTTGACCTGTAAAGGCCCAAGTATCTTTTGGAATTCTAAGTTGACATTTTCAAAAACTAGAGATGCAATAAGTACTCATCTAATTCTAGATCTGTTACCCTTATTTGCACAGCTTTAGTTAATTTTTGTAAAAAAAAAATCAATTGGGCCTTTTATGATCTTAGCATATGATTCAATTATTCTTCCTATTCTTGAATCCTGTCTCTAGCATTCAAGGCTGCCATATGGCATAGGGACAAAATGTGTTCATTGTAAATAGCTTGACTTTGTGGATCAGCATAGCAGCCCTTGCCAAGAATTTGATCTTGTGAAGCCTCAAATCCTTTGACTACACCTTGATGTTTCAGGGTTTTAGCTTCCTCTCTCCAATAGGACTTCCACTGTAACTTTGGTCCATCTTCTAGCACCACTGGGACTAATTAAAGCCAATCATTTGGAGGAACCCTATTGCTTGAAGCCCATGTCTTTATCATTTCCCTAACAAATGGTAAATGCATGCCATAAGATACTACTGATTGCTTAATATCTTTTAGATCTTTCATACCTATAGGTTCCCATTTAAATTCTGTATATTCACTTGGGTATTGAGTATTTGCTGGCTTTTCAGAGGTAATAACAGGCTAAGTAGCCAAAACTCTTGGTAAGTCATCTCTGACTCTGAGAGAAGCTGGTGATGGTAAATCTTTTGCCTGTATCTCCTCTCCTTGTTTATCAGTTCTGACAAGTTCTTCAATCAATTCAAACCTTTTTATCACTGTTTTTTGTAAAGCCTGAATCTCTTGACCTGTGAATATTTCTAATGATTTCATCAAATCAATTAATTTCTGGTTCTCATTCCACACATGTGATTCTAAGGTTTTATATTTTTCCATTAATGCTATCTTTTCATCCTTAGATATTATTTGGATGGTGTATAGATTGCCTTCCTGGAGGGATGTTCTATCTGTTAGCTTATCCTAACTTTTTAACAGATTCTGATTGTCAATTTCAACAGTATGAATCCTTTCAGATAATCTCTCAGTACCCTTTCTTAAGGTTTCATAACCCATTCATATGGATTGAATTTTGCCTGTCAAATTAAGGTTATCATATTCAATACTATGAACCCTTTTAGCTAATGACTATATCCTTCCTAAAAGTTTCTCATTCTTGACTCTGTTATCAAGTAATTTCTTTAAGTATATAATATGAAGAACAAAGCTAATAGCCATCAAGGCCACAAAATTATATGTGTCAGGTAGGTCATATAGCTCTTGTGGTGTTTCATCCATAGTAGAAACAAAAAAAGCGTTGTTAAATTCCTGGATGGTGATATTGTCTGTAATTATCTTGGGGATGGTTTACAATTTTCAAATTTATTTATTTATTTATTTATTTATTTATTTATTAATCAAATTAATTTACCTCAGTTATAATTTTCAGAAAATTGTTTTAAGTGTAATAATCTCGATTGGCCAGCAGGTGTTACAATTTGGGCAGTAAGGCAGGTCCTAGATCAGTACCTGAATTACCTGAGACTTAGAATTACTAACAAATTTAGTTAATTAAGAGCAGCACACCAGCATACAGAGGAGGTATTTGAATTGGGGAGAATATCAAAAAACCCAGAGTTTGCAGGCAGTCATGAGCCACGACGTTACTGGCCAGAGCTCGGGCCAGAAATTCATGGATATGAACTGGGAACGCAAGTCTGTCTCCCAGGTGCAGGGTTAGAGCCCCTGCTCTGGTGTCAGAGCTCAGCCTGATCAGAGCAGGCCTGGCAGAAGCCAGAGAAGCCACAGAGGATTTGCAGCAGAGAACCCTGGACGGCAGTAACTCAGATGCTCAGTTCAGGATCAAGCCATGCAGGCGTGGGCTGGCAGGAAATTACCAAGTCACCACAGCAAGCCAGTGGAGCTAAACTGTGCGCAGCTGTGTACCAGAGGGGTAGTTCACTGAGGAGCCATTCAGCTGTGTGGGGTGGAAGAAAGCCACAGGCAGGAGTCTGAGCAGGGCCCAGCAACAGTGTGGACTCAGGCAGGCCACATGGGCACTTTGGGCACCAATTTGTTGGCATACAAAAGAGTTCCACAATAGCCTGGAATGGACTATAGCAAAGGTTTATTTATCTGGGGACAGACTCACAGTAAGGGTAATGATCCACAGTCCTCTGCGTGCACTGGGAACTGGAACTGAATCCAGCAGCCAAGAGGGCCTGCAAGCTTTTTGTCTGCATATATAGTCATGAGACCACACCCAAAGTGGGCTGGTATCTTAATGGCTACTGGCTGAAGGAGTTCCCACAGCAATGAACTATACATCCATGCTCCATACTCCCCACACACACACCACACTATATACCAATACTATACACCAGACCATACCCCATCACACACCACACCACACCACACAAACACACACCACAGTATGCACAACCTCACATACACACACATTATCATTATATACACCATACCACTACACATACACACACTCCACACCCCCACACACATACACCATCACCACCACTCCACACACAACA
>NC_022016.1:77347334-77365887 GCF_000317375.1 Microtus ochrogaster | reverse complement strand
CGGAAAATTTATGTAAGAGTCAAAACTTAATTCTTCATTTTATTATTCTCTTTATGATGTCTGTTCTTACTCTGCTCTTTCTCTTTTGTTTTTCTACCCTGGTGTTTTCCTCCTCCTCCTTCCCTGACGCTCTCCTTCTCTATCTTCCCTGGTGTCTTCCTTCTACTTCTTATTTTTCTCTTATCCCTTTTAAACCTCCTAATACAAACATTTCTACACAGGAAAAGATTACCTCACAACCACAAGTTACATATTTTCCAAAATAAATTAAAATATTTTCACTGGAAGAAATCACACTATGATCACAAGTTTCATGCTTTCTTAGAAGCCCACAAGCAGTTAAACATTTTTCCTCGTGTTAATTTTCCCAGTATAACATCTTCACCCCAACACAATGATTCTTTTATAATTTATTAACAAAGTATAAGCAAGCAAGGTATTTTTCTCAACCAGTTCTTTTACTGGCATCCTCCATTTTGTGGTTACCAAGAAAGGATCAATAATTTCATTTATCTCAAAAGGTAATCTAATAAAAACATCTTAAAAGAATCACAAATCTAAACTTTTGTAGATAAAAAACAATCAGTCGTTTCTATCTTAAGTCCCCAAAGCACACACCTACTTATCAACAGTTTTTTTACTAAACCATACCAGGAAGCTGCGGGCAAAAATGGGCACAAGGAATTCATCATCATCTTTGGTCCAACTCACTTTAGCAAGAAAGGCTTGTCAGCTACTAATAACCAGACTACCTTTGTTCTGTTCCTTGACCTCAATGAGTCCCTTGCTCAGCTATTAAAAGTGTGCCTTTCTAAACTTCAAATTGTTCCCCAAGATTTTCTACATCAAAGCCATTCACAAAAACATCTCAAGCTAACTTTACCAACCATCTACATCGCCAAGAGTGGTGGTTAAGTCATCATCTGCTCCAGCAGCAATGCTTGGGGAAAAAATCAATCTCTATTATTGTATGTATCCGTGGCCCTACCCAGAGAAGGACTAGAAACCCCCTGAGAGTTTCCTTACAACTCATGGATTATGAGGGATGTGGTGACCATGAGGGTAATAAGCGGAGCTACGATCAATAACAGCACGAGGTCTTCGGGACTCTGCCTCTCCAGGACACACCCACTGTGGCTATGTTAACCTATGAGCCGTTTTCTGTGAGTTAGTTCCAAAACTGCTTGCTGTTCCTCTCACGTGGCCCCTGACAACTTCTCTCTGCTCTTCATGGCTTCCTTCACATGTGACAGGGGCCACCCAGCTCCCCGCCTCCCCACTGTGGACTGGGCAGAGACTGGTCATCTACAAATCCTCTGACTCAGCAACAGCACAGGGAGGCACAAAGATAAGACCTTCAATGTTTGTCACGCTCTGTGTCACTGAGACCGCAGGTGTTGGAATGAATTCCGACACGGGGCCTCAGTCAGATGCCACCGGGGAACAGGAGAAGCCAGCCACACTTCTACACATCTTCTCACAGCATAACCTTAAGATGGACGGCCCAGAATGACAGAAGCTGGAGGCTACATTTCCATCCACAGAAAAGGCGGGTTTTAGAGGTGGCATAAATATTTCAGTCTTTTATCTCGGGCTTTGCCATTAAAGAATCACCACCTCTTTTAGTCTCTTTCCAATTTTAGAGATCATATCCAACATGAAAAACCTCCCTCTGTAATATCCATGGCAGCCCGAATCTCAGAGGCCTTCCTCCGTCTCCTAAAAATAGCAGCCCTGAGAGCCAGCTCCACCAGCCCCACCTGGCATGGGAAAGGTGGGATGTGGCTGCAGAGGCGTTCTTGTTTTGGTGCAAGGCAGGTGGACTCCATTAGTCCAGCAGCAGCTTTCGGCCTGCTCCCAGGGACAGCGGGATTTCGCTGGGACTGTGGAACTGCGCCATGCCTTTCAGTTTGTTATTTGCATAGAGCAGAGGCACCGTGTGCCTGGTGCTCGCAAACACTGGGAGCGGGCATCGTTGCCATCTTGCTGGCTTCCCTGCCCTGCCAGCTGGAGGGGACGGCCATCTCTGGGGTGGAGAATGACAAGTCCATAGACCCCGGCTCCCTTCTGTTGGCCAGGAGGAGGCTCATGATTTCTGCAAAGTGACATTCAGAGCTTTCCAGCTGTCCTCACCAGCACTGCCGACCAGAAGGCCACTCTTGGTTCTCAGCAGCTGCTGCCCCTGCCCCATGCAGGTGCTGACCCAACAAAGGGAATGACCTGGAACAACTGGATCCCTCAGACTGGGGTTCCAACCAGTCTGACAGTTCTGTGACTTAGGCGGCTGACTTGCCCTCTCAGAACCTCAGCGTCTTTAGAGGTGGAGGCCACCAGAGTACACCAGTTCTCATGACAGAGCTTGCATAAACATTTATCTCCCATCCTTCTGTGTGTTTGTATGTGTGTGTGTGTGTGTGTATGTCTCTGCATGTGTCTCTTTATGTGTCTCTGTGTGTGTCTATGTCTAGATGTGTATCTGTGTCTCTGTGTCTGTGTGTCTCTGTGTGTGTCTATGTCTGGGTGTGTATCTGTGTCTGTGTGTGTATCTCTGTGTATGTCTGTGTCTGGTTGTGTGTCTATGTGTGTCTCTGTGTATGTCTATGTCTGGGTTGTGTCTGTGTCTGGGTGTGTGTCTGGGTGTCTGTATGTGTCTCTGTGTATGTCTGTGTCTCTGTGTGTGTCTGTGGGTACGTGTCTCTGTATATGATCTGTACCAGTGTGTCTGTGTGTGTTGTCTACACCTGTGTGTGTACATGTGTTAAACATACATTTGTATGAAGTGTATACAGGAGCATGTACACATGTATATGGAGACCAGAGGTTAACTTCAGATATTTTTTCTCAGTTGCTGTCCACCTTATTTTCTGAAATATTTCTCACACTGGGACCCAAGGCTCACCATTGGGTCTAGGCTAGTCAGTGAACCCTAGGAATTTGTCTCTGCTTCTCCGGGGATGAGATTACAAGAGCACATCACCACACCCAACATTTTAACATCTTATTAATCTACGGTATGTGTATGGATGTTTTGCCTGCATGTGTGTGCACCACACATGTGCCCACAGAAGCCAGAAGAGTATGTCAAATCCCAGAAGACTGGAGTTACAGATGCTTGTGACCAACCATGTAAGTGCTGGGAATCAAGGCCAGGTCTTCTGGAAGAGCAACAGGTACTTTTAACTCCACTGAGCCATCTCTCCCTCCCCGAACTCAAGTCGCCATGATTGCATGGTCAGCACTTCACCAACCAGCTCCCTGTTCCCTTATCCCGTCCTCTTTAAACTTGCTAGTGTTTGCTGGAAGCCTGAGATAGGGCTCAGAGCTGCCACTCAAGGAGCTTCCCCTCAGAAGACAAATGACTTCACTCAGCCCTTGTCTCTCCTAGGGACAGACCACGCCCTGCTGTCCTCAGTCCAGGTCTTGATATAGTGCCTTGGTGGGACAGTGGTGAGCATAGCTGCTTTCCAAGTCTTAATATTGGCGTTCTGAGGCCAAGGCCACTGCACCACCCTGTAAACCAGAATCCTGGGGAGTCTCCTCACACCCAGAGCCAGTATTCACTGCTGCTGCCACCCTAGTCACAGCCTATGTTGTCCCATGTAGCCTTAGCACCACCTTCTGGAAGGCCATCTGCCTTCTACAGGTGAACAAACTGAGGCCAAGAGAAAGAAGCAACAATCCTGTAAAAACCAGAAAGACATCCCAGAGGACGGAACACAACAGAGGGAAGGAGAGGTCCCTTCCCACAGAAAGACCAGGATTCCCAGCGCCTTTGCCCCACACCCCTACCCAAGTGCCCAAGATTGTTTTCAAAATTAAGATCCCTATATGTTCAGAGCCCATCCAGATCCAGGCAGAGGCAACATTTCCTAGGCCTGGGTCCTTTGCTTTTTGACCTAGCGCCAGCTGAAACCACAGCCCTTCCAAGCCAGCCAAAGTATGTTACGGTTTCCCTTGGGAGGAGCAGATTGTTCCAACAGTTCACCAGGGTCTGCAGGTACAGATGGCAGGTGTGGAGGGAAAGGTCATTCTGGGAGGCTTCTCCAGAGAGAAGGAGAAGGGGCTACTGTGAGAACCCCAAGCTGCTCAGAGTAGGGCCCACAAGAGCATGGACTCCAGTCAAGTTTCCATGTTGTTACAGGGTAGGAACAGTCAGGGGCACTGGGTGTGACCTCAGCAGGCAGCATTCTGTCCCCTCCTCTCCAGGCCACACTTAACCCAGGGTGGGGCTAGCCTAGACCTACATTTGGAAGGCTGGAGGTCTAGGAAAGCTGGGGAAAGGATTTGGTCCATAGGAAGGGTGATGGGATAATGATGGGAAGGGGGCTCTATTAGGGAAGGATCCAATGGGAAGGCTCTATTGGGGAAGGGTCCATCAGTTCTGTACACCTTCCCCCAAAGCAATTGAATCTGTAAACATTTTGCCACCTGCTCAATCAGGTAAATCCTGAGATCTCAATGACTAAAGACAATGGAAGTTTATTCCTTGCCATCATTCCTGGATGGACAGCTTTTCACATGCTCCTTCAGAGACCCAGGTTCCTTCCACATTGTGGCTCTGCTTCCCAAGAGGGCTTTAGGATGCTCTCCATCAGCCACAGCTGGAGAAATGGGGCAAGGAGGACTTAAGACACAAACTTAACAATGGCTTCTATCATTTCTGCCCACCTAACTGCCTGAAAAGTTGGAGAATAATCTCTGTGCCCTTGGAAGGGGGACAAGTTTGATGAAAAGGAAAGCCTTTGCCACTGTAAATCATGAATTCAGAGAATGTTTAAGCATGCACTCAGATAACTCTCAAGTCCCATATGCCATATAATAATAATCCTCCCCTAGACTCTGGACAGTAGGAATGGAGATGCCCATCCTCTTTGTTGGGTTTAGAGTTACTTGAGGGGCAGCAGGTGTCTTCTGCCACCTCATTATGTCCCTGTACAGCAGGTCAAGTCAGGGTTGGGGAGTGGTGCCCACTGAGTTCTAGGCATGCCCCAAAGCATCTTGAGTATTTAGTTTACTTACTCCTCATAACAACTACATCAGATAGGACTTTGTTGATGCCCACAGTTAACAGATGGGGAAAGCATAGGCAAGAGACTGAGGAAGTATATTGAGTTGAGACAGCTAGCTCTCATAGACATTTGCAGACACAGAAATGTTAAAATCAGGCAGTGGCTAGCCTAATCTGTTACCCTTCACCCTCTTGCCAAAAGAGAAAGACAGTAGGCATCTGGGCATGGCTGAGATATGACTATTCCTGCAGATGGAAGATAACATATTTTGTCACTTGCTCCCCAAACTTCTTACATGCTGTTCCCATCACAACAGGGAAACTGGCAAGGCCGTGCCAATTTCTAGGAGGGGGTTAAAGTCGGTCTGAAGCAGGCACCATGGAGGGGTTTATCTACACACTCACTGAAGAGACCTCCCTGGCTCTATCTAATTAACAATAAACCAGATGCCCCAACACAATCCGCTTCTACATCTGTAACAGGCTGACAGCCGAAAAATGCCAGCCTCCTCCTTGTGTGTCAGCTAAATGTCACTGGCGACATTTGATGCAATTCAGAGATGAAAGTAAATCCAATATTATCGCTGACTAAATAACCACAGGCCTAATCAGGGGGCCCCAGGGCCTAGAGCAGGATGGGGGAAGAAGGCAGCCCAGCCCACAGAAGGTGGGAGAAGAAGCTGCTTCCAAAATGTCCAGCCTCCAGCTGCCCATGGACGGCAAACCAACTTAATGCCCTTCTTCTGCTGGGAAGGATTTGGAGTGACATCTCCCAGGGCCACCTGGTTAAGGACAGAGAGTTATTCCTCCTCTCTGGGATTCAGTTCTTCACCTGTTCCGGGAGCAGAGGCAAAGCAATGCCTCAAGAGAGAACCTGATGCCGTCATAATGGGCAGTGATTCAGTCACCTAGCCAAGCCCTACTTACTGAGTAATTGTCACCTGAGAGCCCAGGCCCGGGTGCTGGCTGTGCAGTGGTGCCTTGATTCATCAGCTCAAGCACCATGAACAGAAGCACTGGTTCTCTCCGTCCGAATTACAAATCACCCCCAGCCCACTAGGAGCTCAGTAAACATCTGTGCATCACCCCCAGCCCACTAGGAGCTCAATAAACATCTGTGCAGCGACTGGACACACAAGCGAATGAAGGAGGCTACTCAGCTGCCACCCCCCAGGCCTAGGAGCTGCTCAGGAGGCTATGTGGTCCTCTGGTGTCTGTTGCTCAGCAGAGCAATGGCAGCCATGATACAAATGGTGTTAGTTCCCACCACGTGCAATGCAGATGAGCGGGGGTGGGTAAGAGGCTTCTTGGTGGTCCCAAATTAAAAGAAAAGAAAAGAAAAAAAAAGGGGAGGTTGAAAAAACCCCTCCACCAGGAGGTTGAAATCAGCATCTCCGAGGAGAGGCAGCTGGCCACGAGAAGTTCCAGATGTTATCCTGAGGAGGACACAGAGCTTCTACAGGAATCTAGCCAGCCAAGCGAATCACAGGAAACATGAGACAGCCCAAAGTGAGAAACGAATCTGTGGGAAATGGAGCTGAAGGAGGGAGAGGTGCGGGGAGTGGGCACACTGTGTCTCCAGAAATGTCACTGTCAGAGAAGACAGAGAAATGCTAAGGACCTGATCCAAGCCAAAGGAAGCTAAAGAGGCGTGACAAACATGACACGGAGCTTGTGGACCTCATGAACATTCTGGAAGTAGTGTCTTCTTCAATTAACCAATTCCTCCAGATTTAGTGCCTCAAAAACATTGCTTATTTACAACAGGGACTCCCCCGAGAGGTTGTTATCCAGTGTGTAACAGTCAATAATTGAGGAAAGTGTTGAATCCATTCAATGTATGATAAGTGTGTTGAAGCTAATGTTGCATCAGCTGCCTTGTGTATGCCCTCCCTTACCCTTAGAATGCATGCGCTAAAGTGTTTTGAGGTGAAGAGCTGTGACGTGCAGGACCCTCCTCTAGGGCAGGTTGCAGATTATGATTTGTGTGTGCTGTATGTGGTAACGCTAAGGCAGAAACAGTGCAATACCATAGGTGCTTATGTGCAGAGAATAATAATACATGTAGATACTCCCCCTTGAACTTTTCTGTAAATACAAGTTGATTTCCAAATTGTGGGGGGCTGTCTCCACTGGAGGTTGCTCAAGGATAGGGAAAAAGGGGTTCCTGTAAAGAGCTCCCCAGAGGAAACCCACGTTCAGGGATGACGTCTGGCTCCTCTGTGAGATCCACCCTCCTCTCTGACAATCACGTCATTAAACACAAGTTCCCATTGTTCGATAATTTCACACATGCCTATAATGTGTCTCCATCAAACCTACCCCATTCCCTCCCTTCCAGTTCCTTCCTGTTTCTGCTGCTGCTATTTCCTCTTGACTTCCTGTGATCTTTCTCTAGACCCGCCCCCCCCCAAGTCTACTCTGTGCTGTCTGTATGTGCATGGGTGTAGGAACACCTGCTACAGCCTGGGCACCCTCCTGGGGCAGCATCCCTGAAGAAACCTGCCTTCCTCCCAATAGCCATCAATTGCCAAAAGCCCCTCAGTCAGGGACAGGGCCTCATGGGCCCCTCCCACATCTGTATTAGGATTTTGGCTGGCTTGATCTTGTGCACACAATCCCAGCTGCTGGCAGCTTCTGAGTGTAGCCATCCTCCTCCACTGCCTGGAAAACAGTTTGCCTGCAGTCACCCGTACCTCTTCCAATCCTTCTACTTCATCTTCCAAGATGTCCCTCTGCCTTGAGGAATGTAGTATGACATCTTATTTAAGGGTAAGCACGCCGCAGTCTCTTAGTCTCTGCACGCTAACCGGTTGCGGGTCTCTATATTAATCCCCATCTACTGCAAAAAGAAGCATCTTTGCGGCCACATCCCTATCTCCCACCTACTCCTCTGTCCAGTTGCTTGCCACCCTCCACTCTGCACCATAGCACTTGACCCTTTATTAAATAGTGCCCTCTGGCACCCCATGCGTCTCTGTGTCGTTCTGTATGATCCTCATTGCACCCCTTAGAGTTGATCACTGTCATCTCCCAGGGAATAGTAAATTGGATGGCCAGGAAATGACATAGCTTGCTCCAGATCACACAACAAGATCCATACCTAGGCGGTTCTGAAGTCAGGCTATTTACAACACTCCGCACTTCCTCAACCTCCAAGTGCTGGTTCAGTGAACATTTCCTAATTGCCCACCCAGAACTGGGAACAAATGCAATCAGCCCAGCCTCCAGGAGGAATGACCTGGCAGAGGGACCCACCAGCGCTGAGGCAGGTTAGGGTCAGAGATAGTTCGGGATCTGAACCAGTCGGCATTCCAGATTCTGGCCCTCGGACCCTCAGAGCTGAGCCTCAGCGAAAAGGCTGTGCCTGGAAACAGATGGTGATGCAGGCTGAGGTGATCAGCACCACCCAGCCTGTACTAGCCTTGCTGACTGGGGGATTTGTTGACATTTTCTTAGTCAGGTCTCTGCTGCCCTCTCGTGGTTGTTATAGAGATGACCAGGGACAAGGCCTCAGAGAAACAAACAGGACCTGTGAGCTGCCAGGGGACTGGGAAACCGAGCTGGATTTGAGGTTCCAGAGTTGGGGGAGCACAATGAAAGATAATCAGTATCTCACAGATCAAAATTTCAGCTCCAAAGTTAATTGTGGTTTTGAGTTTTGCAAAAACATGGATGGAAATATCACAGACTGACCAACCACATAACCACCACTGCTGTGCCCGCTCCCTAGTGTAGCACAGTACCCTAGACTTCCGGGGGACCTTTGGGCCTCCATTTGCTCTCTTATTTCACTGGGTTCGATGCTGCCCTCTCCAGAGTGGCCCTTAGTTGATTTCTATGAGCACCCGGAATCTTTGGCTTCTCAATACCCTGTAGCCCTGTTCCTCCAGGGTTCTGAGCAGGCTGACGAAGGCAGTACCGGCCACAGTGTCCTGGTCCTCAGCACGACATCTCCACATTGTACCCAGACTCTGGGCTAAGCTATCACTACCCCGTCCCCCGTCCTTTTCAGACTCCACCCCGAAAGCTCTCCTTCCACTTCCGTGAGCTCCCCTCACAACACAACCTCCTGCTGCCTCTCCTTCTTAGAAGAGTCCTGCTCATGCCCAGCCTGTGCTCAGCACCAGGACCTCGGGGAGCTCAAGTCCACTTTCTCTATTAGGCGTTAACACCCCTCAGTTCACAAGTGCCCTCAAGTCTCTCCCACCCAACAAAGAGTTGGCTTCCCCAGACCCTGATCCTGAGCTAGCACCAGCCTGCTCTTCATGGGAAGGGGAGGATAGGGGGGACGGGAAGGGGGATGGGGAGGAGGGATGGGGAGGGGTGCCCACACTCACAGGCACTCTTCCTCATCAGCACTTGCTCCACATCACCTGTCTCCAGGTGCCTGCCTCCTCCTCCGGGTACCATCCTCCTAAGGGCCTCAAGCATCCCCATGTTGCCACACACACCTTCCGTTATTTGTGATTCTGGCACAACCACCTCCCCCTCCTCCCCTACTTCCTTACCCTGCCCATGGGGAAGGGAGGGTACCACGCTGGTGGCCCTCCTGGGCTCCCTCCTCTTCTCCTGCCTCCTTTTTCCCCTAGAGCTATGTGTGGGTCAGCTCAAACTTCTGCTTGTAAAAATCAGAACCTACTAAGCCCCTGAGACTACATTTGCTCCAAAGAAAGATGGACTAGAGAAAGGCACACCCGACCTCATGAGGAACATGGACTGACATTCCTGTACCTAGAGGTGAAGGACACTAGAGGGGAATATTCTAGAAATTCCGTGGTGTTCAGAGACAGAGGGTTTCAGGCGTTGGGCACCAGCAAGTTCTCCCTGGAAGTCCTTCCTTTTCGCGGTCCTCACAGTCCTCACGGTCCTGTCTCTTTTTTTTTTTTTAAACAACAGCTTTTAAAGATTTATTTATTTATTATGTATACAGTGTTCTGTCTGTCTGTATGCTTGCTGGCCAGAAGAGGGCACCAGATCTCATTACAGATGGCTGTGAGCCACCATGTGGTTGCTGGGAATTGAGCTCAGGACCTCTGGAAGAACAGGCAGTGCTCTTAAACCTCTGAGCCATCTCTCCAGTCCACGGTCCTGTCTCTTAACAGCTGTGGTTTGATGGCATCAACTCACAGCACGGCAAAGGGGCTGCGTGTTAAAGTTTTCAAACCAGTTATCAGCATTACTCTCCTAAGAGATAAACCATATAAACTGACGTGTAGAAAAGAGGTAAAATGTGTGATTCCATGCTTGTTTACCGTGATGTGTTCACTTTCTGTGCTCCTGAGGGGACAGTTCTCCTGTGCCTGCCTGGTGCAAACCTACATACGTGACCTACAGCACATTCCCTGCCTCTGAACACTGCATCAGAAGTTAAAGATCAGCCTTGGAAGGAGCCACGGACATTGGCAAATGCTTCCAGGTCAGGCTTGAGTCTTAAGATGTACCAACTTTCTTTATTATCTGGATGAGAAATTAGCAAGTGTTTATGTTTTAGCCTAGGGACATTTTTCTCTTTCTTTTGTCTGTGTGTTAGGTATGTGTGTGTGTGTGTCTGTCTGTCTGTATGCACAATGTCCATGTACATGTGTGAGGTTGTTATTGGATACTTTTTTCTGTTCTGGTTCTAAGAAGTGAGCAATACAGCATCTGTGCATTGCAGATGTTCGATGGGTAAAGCGCTGTTAGGGACCTATCTGTAACCCCAGGGCTTGGTAGACAGAGGCAGGGAACCCCTGAGGGCAAGCTAGCTACTTAGATGGGCTGCCTTGAGCAGGCTCTGACTGCAAGTGGCTCAGCCTCACAAATCAGATGTGGAGTCATGGAGGAAGATGCCCACTGTTGATCTCTGACCTGCACATCCGCTCACACAGATGTGGACATGTATACACATGAACACACGCACAGACAGACAGACAGACAGGCAGGCAGGCAGAGGGGAGGGAGAGAAAACAACAGATACTGTACACAGCCTGGAGATCTTTGCTGCTCTCAAGGACTTTATTGGAACAACTTGTACATGTGATCTGTAGACAATAGCCCTGAATCCATGTTGATTTCAACATTAAAAAGACCATCACAGAAGCCCAGCCGTGCTGGCTCACACCTTTAACCCCAGCAGAGGAAGGTGGATCTCTGAGCTCTAGGCCAGTCTGTCTACAGAGTGAGTTCCAGGACAGCCAAGGCTACACAGAGAAACCCTGACTCACAAAGCAAACAAAAACAAGAACAAGAACAAAACCCCCCGACACGTTAGGAGATGTGCTCTAAGTGCCTGGAGAAACGGCTCTTGCAGAGGGGCCTGGGTGTGGTTGCCAGCACCCACATGGAGGCTCACAACCATATGTACCTGGAGAAACGGCTCTTGCAGAGGGGCCTGGGTGTGGTTGCCAGCACCCACATGGAGGCTCACAACCACACGTACCTGTGTAACTCAAGTTCCAGAGGATTCAACTCCCCCTCTTATGACTTCTACAGGCCCTGGGCTCATACACAACACGGTTCACATAAATTGTCCTTGATTCGAGACCTGACAGGTAAGACTAGGCCCTGTGCTGGAGCTCAAAACCCGAGGCCTCAGCCACACTAACTCTACTACTGAGCTCCACCCCAACCTGCCTCCAAAAATTAGGGTTTTGTTTTGTTTTTTTGTTTTTAAGGAAACAGCACACAGGGGGAGGCCTCCGGGGGAGGCCGGATGAACTACCTTCATTACCTCATTAGGTGTCCCCTGACATGCCCGCGACCCCTATCACCTTCTGTTCTTTCCCCTCCCCTCCGGAGGGGCCAGAAAGGGTGGTGACGGGGCAGGGGTGGGGGGGAGGGGGGGACAAGGGGCGGGAGAATACCTGACTCTACCACTGCACGCAGCAGCCACAGATCAGCATTCTAGGGGAGGGACGGATATGTTCGTTAGCTCGACTGCTGCAATCATTGCACAATATAAAGCCTCAAAGCATTAATTTGTAAGCCTTAAATATATACAGTTTTGTCAATCATGCCTCAATAAAGCTGCGGAAAAGTTAATCCCACCGCTTCCTATTCTGCTTGTCCTTACAGGTTTGAATACTTCAGTAAGATTGGCTGCTGTTTTAATGGTCTCAGGTGTTCCGCCGCCCGTAGCTCCATGCCAAGGCCTCGCTGGGCTTTCTCTTCATGGTGACGAGTACCCCTCGTGCAATTAAGAATATTTACACTTAACTGCGGGAGTTAAATGCCGTGAACGTACACAACGAACCAGTAAGAAGATAAGCGGGCCAGGCAGTTGAAAAGAACCTGGGTGAAATGGGAAACCCTTCCAAGGACGTTCTTGGTTCAAACCCCTTGACCTCATGACATCATCAGCCCTGAGCAGGAAATAATGCACCGACACCCCTTATTTTCTTTAATTTTTTTTAAACTCTGGATTACAACAGCAGCCCCTTGAGAGGGAAGCTTCTAGCTGAGGGGCAGTCGCACAAATTCTGGAAAGTCAAGTGTTCAAGGCAACCTCCTCTTTACAGGTTGGTGCTCAGAACAAGGCCACAGCCTCGCTCCAGAAGAGAGACTTTAAAAAATAAAAAACACCTGCAGGGTACAAGGCAGGTTCAAAGGCCGAGTGCCAAACCTACTCTGATGAGAATCCACCCGTGCTCGCCTCCAGCCGCAGCTTCAGAGGCGCCGGGCCGTTAAAAGCCCGCTAGGAACGGCGTTTCCACCGGAGGCCACAAGGCGGCAGCAGAGGACAAGGAGAGAGCCTGGACGATGGGGCGGACCAGGGGAGCAGCGCCAAAGGACACTGCGGGGGGGCGGGGGGGGGGGAGACAGGGCAGGAGGAACAGAATGATTAGGGGAAGACTAACCACAGTGATCCCTCATGTGTGAACGAACAATCACAACCTGTAAGTTGCTGTGCACTCGATTTATCATGTAGGGAGTTATGCAAACCGAGGATGAGCTGTTCAGTGGTCCTTCGACTTCTCTGGCCTTGCTTCTCTTCCTTTGCTCACATGGTTGCTGCAAGGAAATGGGATAACATACCCAGTGTCTTAGGACAGGGCACACCAACTGCCATCTTCGTGACGACGTCACCGATGCCGTTTTCTAAAAGTTCACAAGAAGGGCCCATGCGTTTCAGGGTTTTTTTTTTTTTTTTTTTTTGCGTTTCAGGTTTTAAACTGCTCCTGATGAAGGGGAGCATTTCCCTCATATGACTGAAGGACTTGGCACCCGAATTAAATGCCAGGGAAATGCCAGAGTCAGTCCACTTTGTCCTTTCTTCCACTATACCCTCCCACATATCAGGGGACGGAAAGTGCCTGCTCTTCCCAAGTTCTTCACTCCCTGCCCAGTGTAGCCGGCGCCAGGCCTGCGGCTGAGCCTACCACTCAGGTGACAAGGGTGCCTGTTGGTACAGCGAGCTGCATTTGATCCCAGGATTCACTCAAGTACAACCGGACAGTCCTGGCTCAGGTACTCACTACCACACAGGCCGTCTCGCTTGTAGGAGCCTGCCGAGGTAGAATGAGGAGCCCAGCCATGCACACGGATAGTCCAGCAGGGACTTGGCTAAGGCCTGAAAGGACAAAGAACGAGATCCCTGGGTCGTGGGCAGTAATGGAGCAGATCTTCAGTCGTATCTGCACCTCCAATAAAATCTACTTCTTGCTTCGCTGTGTCCTCGGAGATACACAGCACTGAAAACAGTTAGCTTTTTCAGCCAAAAATAGTGACGTGGGGTCAGAGCCCCTTATGCCAAGCATGCGCTCGAGAAGGCATGCGCGTCAGGAAGACGTGCGCGTCAAGAAGTCATGAGCATCAAGAAGGCATGCACGGGGCTCTAACCTAACTCTGGAGGGGAGTGAGCTCCAAAGCTTACTTCAAGGAGCCTTGGGGTCAGCTTTGGGAGGCTGTGGCCATTCCTAACAGATGACCCCAGACTTTATCTCACAGAGTCAACCGTGTCCCCTAAACAAATGAGCTCCCACCAGCCATCTCATCCGCCTCCACCGACCTTACTTTTGTGTCCCTGTCTGTCTCTGAAAATGGGGGGAGGTTTCCTCCCGCAGAAAGCGACTCCTCACTCACACGCCCCTTTGTTTATCGGCCCCTCCCACTTCCTCAGCAGCACAACCCACGCCTCTCACCCCCACAGGTGCTGCCCAGTCTCTACGGCACATGGCTCTCCCCTTGGCCCTGATTGCTACCTCTACCCCAATCCTCTGAAATGAAAAGCCACACCCACCCAAGCCCCCTTTTCTCAAGGAGCACTGGGAATTTCCTAAATGAACGAGTTTCTAATTGCTCAACTTGCAGCAGCCTGAAGCACGCCGACTTTCTCTCATTCCAGAACCTTCTATACCCTTACTCTTTAGACACCAGTCTCCGGGTCTCCCTTCTCCTCCTCCATAGATCACGCATCTCTTCAGCTACCTCCAGGCCTCTCTGTGTTGAGTGGGGAGACCCCACACACCAACTGCCTCCTCTTCATTTCTACCCTCGTGTCTCACGGAGTCTTCCAGCTCAAAATGCAAACTGAGCAGACTGGCTGCTCGGGGCCTTTGTAGTCCCAAAACTCAGTCAACCGAGCCTGAAGGGTCAGCGTGACTCGGTGCTGTTCTCATTCCGCCCTCCAAAATAAGCTCGGGAGACAGTTCTCCACCAGCAGAGGGCACTCAACACCACATTCTTGCACAGCCCTGCTCGGAAGTCTCTCTGCTTGCCCTGGACACTCTAAACTCTAGCTCTCGCTCCCTTCAGCACCCAGCAGATCACACACACGTGCTTGTTCACTGACGACCGACAACCCAGCAGCCTGCAGATGCAGAGGTAAAGTTGTGGGGTTGTGGAGAGCACGTGGTTTTTTAAATGACTCACTACCAGCTGCATGAGCCCACTAAGGCTTTGCTGCAAAAAGCCACCAACAATAGTTTATCCTCTGGCACTCCTGGAGGCCGGGGCGGTTGGGGGTGGGGGGCTGGGGAAGGCTGAAGTCAAGGCCTTCACAGCCATGCTTCCTGCCAAGGCTGCAGGGAAACACCTTCCTAGCTTCCCCTGGCTCCTTTGTTATGTCTCTGTCCCTGGTATCTGGCCATGGATCCCCCTCCCTGGAATGGCTCCGCTCCCAAGGACGCCTCTCAGTGCAATGGAAACGCCAATGCATCTTTGAGAGTGACCCTAGCAAGCAATGGAGGACACGAATCCCGAACCCTCCATCTTCTATAACAAGGCGAGGCCTCACATGGAAGTATTGGGACACCAACCCAACCACAATACCTTCAGCCTACAGTTTGTCCTGTCTGCAGAGTATTCTGGGACAGGAGCCTAGCAGAATCCTCATCAGAGACCAAATAGACTTCATCTAGCAACTGATGGGACCAGATGCAGTGTCCCACAGCCAAACGTTAGACAGACCTCAGGAGTCCTGGGGAGGAAGTGGGGGAAGGAGTGGAGGAACCAAAGGGGTCAGGGATACCACAAGAACATGGCCCACAGAATCAATTGTCCGGGACTCATGGGGGCTCACAGAGATCGGGGAGTCTGTAAGAGTTTGACCTAGGTCTTCTGCATATATGTTATGACTGAGTAGCTTGGTATTCTTATGGGACCCCCAACAGTGAAAGCGGGGACTGTCTCTGACTCTTTTGCCTACTTGTGGGACCCTTTTCCTCCTACTGGGTTGCCTCATTCAGGCTTGATGTGATGGTATGTGCCTGGTCTTACTTCAACTTGCTATGCTGTGTTTGGTTGTTGCTCCTGGGATGTAGCAGGCTTTCTTGGACCACTAACCAGCTCCCAAATCAAGACACGAAGACTTCTTATCAATTATGAATTCTCAGCCTTATCTTATGCTTGTCCTACTGGCTCTTATAACTTAATTTAACCTGTTTTTCTTCATCTACATTTGCCACAGGACTTTCGACCTTGCTTTCATTATGTATGTCCTACTTTTCCTGCTTCCTCAGTGTCTGGCTGGCCCCAGGCACCTCCTCTTTTTCTTCTCTCTCGTTCTCTTCTCTCTGCCCAGTCTAGAGCCTCCTCCTACTTAATCTCTCCGTCCACCTGCTGTGGGACAATGGTCTGTACCCTGCCACTTGTGTTTTAAATAAACACTGATTGGCCAATAGCCAGACAGGAAGTATAGGTGGAGCGACCAGGCAGGAAGTAGAAGTGGGGCAATGAGAATTTTGGGAAGTGGAAAGATTCAGTCTGTAGCCATCACCCTGACACAGAGGAAGCCAAACAGACACAGAGCAAGCAAGATGTGACTGCCTTGCCGAAAAAGGTACCAAGCCACGTGGCTAACACACACAAGAATTATGGGCTAATATAAGTTATAAGAGTTAATAAGAAGCCTGAGCTAATGGACAAGTCAGTTTATGATTAATGTAGACCTCTGTGTGTTTATTTGGGACTAAATGGCTGTGGGACCTGGTAGGACAGAAACCCCTGTCAACATCCACCAGCCCTGCCTATCCCTCTGCTGCCTAACTATTGGCCGGTCAGCTTTTTATTAGACCAATCAGGTGCCTTAGACAGGCAAAGCAATGCATCTTTACTAGTTAAACAAATGCAGAATAAATAAATGTAATGCATCTTTATATACTAAAACAAATGCAAGACATCTTTACATAGTTAAACAAATGCAGAATAAATAAATGTAATGCATCTTTATATACTAAAACAAATGCAAGACATCTTTACATAGTTAAACAAATACAGCATAAACAAATACAACACACCTTTACATGGTTAAAGTAATGTTTCACAACACTGGGAGGTCTGGTTTTAGTTCTAGTGGGAGATGAAGGGAGAGTGGATCCGAGGGATAGGAAAGGGGGGAAGAAACTGGGGGACAGAAGGGAGGGGAAACTATGGTCAGGATATAATATATAAGAGAAGGATAGATAGATAGATAGATAGATAGATAGATAGATAGATAGATAGATAGATAGATAATAGATACATAGATACATACATAATAGATACATAGATAGATGATAGATAATAGGTAGCTATATAGATAGATGATAGAGAGATGATAAATAAGTAGATAGATAGATAGATAGATGATAGATAGATTGATGATAGATAGATAGATAGATAGATAGATGATAGATAGATTGATGATAGATAGATAGATAGATAGATAGATAGATAGATAGATAGATAGATAGATAGTTGAAATAAGAGCAGCGGAGCTGCGTCCCCAGCACCTGGTCACCTTCATGGCTAGCTTAGCTTATGACCCGAAATAATTACACGGAAACTGTATTCTTTTAATCACTGCCTGACCCATTAGTTTCAGCCTCTTATTGGCTAGCTCCTACATATTGATCTAACCCATTTCTATTAATCTGTGTAGCCCACAAGCTGGCTTACCAGGAATGATCTTAACCTGCATCTGTCTGCAGTGGGACAATCATGGCAACTCCCAACTCCGCTTCTTTCTCCCAGCATTCTGTTCTGTTTTCTCTGCCTACCTAAGGGTTGGCCTATCAAATGGGTCTAGGCAGTTTCTTTATTAATAAGAAATCACTCCCACATCAATAGATAGATAGATAGACAGACAGACAGAGCCCAGATCTGCCCCCATGCCATCCTCATTGCAAATTCCCGCATGACCATAAGCTGGGAAGCAGTCTTCTCAACGCCATAACAAGGCTCTCGGCTCTCTGCTCAGGACAGCCCCTTCCTTAAGGACTCCAACAAATGCAGTCTCAGGCAAACTCAGTCTCCTGAAAGCTGCTGGTCGCTGTGAGCAGGAGGAAGTAGCAGAACAGAGGCATTCCCAGTGTCAGCTCAATTACAGCTCTCTAATATTGTCTGCCTAGTTCCTACAGGAGTCCTCATCCTATCTAATGACATTGGACTCTATGTGACACTGTGCACTCGTTCATCTGTCTACCGCTCTGCCCCCCCCCACACACACACACCTCAGTGTCTTCATCATTCCCGAGTGTGCCTGTCCACCTTTCAAATGCCGTCATCCACAATGCTCTAAGGACTTCCTCTGACTACCAGAATCCATCTCTGCCTCCCAGTATCGGTTTTCAACCCCAGTCAACGGAACAGGTACCCTCTCACGGGTCGCTGCAGTTCCCCAACAGGGGGCGCTCCAGCCACCTATGCTCCCATTGGCTCTCTGACCTCCTGCCTCACTGTTCTCTGTGGTGGAACCATCAGGTTAATGTCTCAGGGAAGGCTTCAGGAAGAAACCAAATCTGAAGTCCCAGGCCTGACCTGCTTGTGGTATCCCTCTCCACAGGCCGCAGAGCATAGGAGTGGTGAGTGAACCCACGGAAAGAATATTAGTCAGTAATTTATTCCGCTATTAGGATGGAGGTATGGCTCCTTGGTAAAATGCTCACCTAGCATGTACAAAAAGGAAGGAAGGAAGGAAGGAAGGAAGGAAGGAAGGAAGGAAGGAAGGAAGGAGGAAAGGAAGGAAGGAAGGAAGGAAGACCAATGTTTCGAGTGAACCCACGGAAAGAATATTAGTCAGTAATTTATTCCGCTATTAGGATGGAGGTATGGCTCCTTGGTAAAATGCTCACCTAGCATGTACAA
>NC_022016.1:77339818-77347234 GCF_000317375.1 Microtus ochrogaster | reverse complement strand
AAGGAAGGAAGGAAGGAAGGAAGGAAGGAAGGAAGGAAGGAAGGAAGGACTAATTAATGTTACATGGAGCGGCTCCTCTCCAGCCCAGGCCTGGGGCAGGTGCTGGGATGCGGTAAGGAGTTCCCCATGCTTTTGTATCCTAAAGCCTCACAGTCTGAGAAGACCAACTGCCACTGGAACCTACAACATGACCCTGAAAAATCTTTGGAATATTAAGAAGGCAAGAAGAGCCCAGTCTAATAAAGAGAGAAAACCACAGTGGATGCGCTGCCGTTTATCCACACGGCAAATATCCCCGGAGCACTTGCTCCAGCCTCCTGATGTGAACACAGATGTGTGAACTGCAAACAGACCACAGCGAGCACAGGGTGGGAGGCGGTGCTTGGAGGGGGCAAGGGTCACTTGAGCTGCCTTTGAGCACGCAGCAAAAAGGGAAATCATCCCACCAAAGGAAACTGCAGAGGGAGGAAGGGGGGAAGACAAAACGGGTCTGCTGGGGAAGCAAAGAGTGAGTGGGTGTGGCCAGACAGGGCAGAGGACCCAGAAGGGAGAAGTGGACCGGACAGGACAACCTGAGACTTTTGAGTCTCTTGAAGACTCCGTTTCTCCTCTGAGGAATGAGCATCCTGGTAAAACATGCCTGTGCAGGAGATCTTTGCACCGTTTGGCGTTTTGTGGGCCCTGTGGGGAGCAGGGATTCCCTTATTCTGAGAATCACAGGGTTTTAAGAAGCATGTGGCTCAGTTGGTATGCGGCCCCGGGGACACCCTTGAGGGCTACTGTGATCAGATATTGGCTGTAGCGAGCCCATAGCCCCTTGGCCTACCCAGAGGTCACAGCAGCTGGCGCCTTGCCAACAGCTTCTTGTGCCTGTGACAACTTTCTCTATTCCTCAGTCACATGCAGTGCTGACCAAATCCTAGCAGGGGGTGATCCTGAGGGCTGCTCTGCCTGGGTCCCCAGTTGGGCTGAGCCTCGGGAGACCCCAGAGGTAGTCACTCACTGTCATTTTGTGTATTAACTTCTTGTCTCACTTCCTCAGCAAGCCACTGACGAGATCGTCTTCCAGATAAAACCCGGATACCCAAAGCCTCAGATTCCACTTTTGAGGAACCCTAAACTGGGTCATTAGTACCAGAAACGACCCTAGTATATAGGTCTCAGGAGTAGATTTGAGGTCACTTTGCTAATCAGCCAGATGGCAAAAAGGACCCTGGGTTTGGTGTTCACAGCATCCCACCAAGGAGCCCCCTGCCGGTCATGGGCGGGACAGACACAAAGCAGAAAAGGAATCAAAGACTCAACAGAAAGTACCAGTAAGAAAGAGGTGGTGGCGATGGTGATTATAAGAATGGCAAGGACCATGTCTGGCTCAGGTTAGGACATTCGTCTCCTGCTTGTGGCTAGAAGACACACTGAGCTAAAAAGTTGGGATCTTTGGTCGGGCAGTGGTGGCACAAGCCTTTAATCCCAGCACTTGGGAGGCTGAGGCAGGTGGATCTCTGTGAGTCTGAGGCCAGCCTGGGCTACAGAGCAAGTTCCAAGACAGGCATCAAAGCTACACAGAGACACCCTATCTCAAAAAAAAAAAAAGTTGGGGATCTTTTCCATTCTGCCGGCTGTCGTTTTGTCTTATTTACTGTGTCCTTTGCCTTACAGAAGCTTTTCAGTTTCAGGAGGTCCCATTTTTGATTGTTGCTCTCAGTGTCTATGCTTCTGGTGTTGTATCTGCCAAGGGTCTGATCTCTAAAATATATAAAGAACTCAAGAAACTAGACATAAAAACACAAAATAATCCAATTTAAAAAATGAGGTACAGAGCTAAATAGAGAATTCTTAGCAGAAGAATCTTTCAAACAGCCAAAAGACATTTAAGAAACTGCTGAGCATCCCTAATCATCAGTAAAATGCAAATCAAAACAACTCTGGGATGCCATCTTACACCTGTTAGACTGTCTAAGGTAAAAAATATAGAGGACGCTTAATGCTGGAGAGGCTATGGAGTCAGAGGATCACTCCTCCACTGCTGGTGGGAGTGCAAACTTGTACAGCCTCTTTGGAAATCAGTATGGCAGCTTCTCAGAAAATTGGGAATCAATCTACTGCAAGACCCAGCAATACCACTCTTGGGCATATACCCAAAGGATTCTCAATCATACCACAAGGACACTTGCTCAACTGTGTTCATAGCAGCACTATTTGTAATAGCCAGAATCTGGAAACAACCTAGATGCCCCTCAACTGAAGACCGGATAAAGAAAATGTGGTACATTTACACAATGGAGTACCACTCAGCTGTAAGAAAACAAGACATCATGAAATTTGCAGGCAAATGCATAGAATTAGAAAAAAAAACCACCCTGAATGAGGCAACCCATACTCAAAAAGACAAACCCGATATGTACTTACTCATAAGTGGATACCAGATGTAAGGCAAAGGCTAAGCAGACTGCAATCCACAGCTCCAGAGAAGCTGGGTAACAAGGAAGACCCTGGGAAGGGGAACTAGATGAGATCTCCTGGGTAAACTGAAAGTGAGGGGAGAGAGGTAAAGAGGAGGGGCTAGGAGATGAGAACATGAGGGAACGGGATGGTCGAGGAAGGAGAGGGACCGAGTGGGAGAGCCCTGAAAGAGAGATCTTGATAGAGACAGCTACTATGGGCTTAGGGGAAACCTTGGTGCTAGGGAAATTCCCAAGAATCCACAACAATGACCCAGCTAAGACTCCTAGCAGTAGCGGAAAGAGAACCCAAACTGGCTTTCCCTTATAACCAGTTTGGTTGGTGAATGCTCCAGCTACCATCATAGAGCCTTCATCCAGCAACTGATGGAACCAGACGCAGAGATCCACGTCCAGCACCAGGCTGAACTCAGGGAATCTGATCGAAGAGAGGCAGGAGGGAATATATGAGCAAGGGAGGCCAAGATCATGATGGAGAAATCTACAGAGACAGCTGAACCAAGCTCGTGGAAACTCGTGAACTCTAGGCTGACAGCTGTGGAGCCTCCATGGGACTGAACTAGGCCCTCCACATGTGAGACAGTGGTGAAGCTTGGACCATCTGAGGGGCCCCTGGCAGTAGGACCAGGATCTATCCCTGGTTCATGAGATAGCTTGTTGGAGTCCATTCCCTATGGTGGGATGCCATGCTCAGCCTAAATGCAGGGGGGGGGCTTGGTCCTACCCCAACTTAATGTGCCAGACTTTGTTGACTTCCCATGGGAGCCCTTACCTGTTGGGAGGAGTGGATGGGGAGTGGGCTGGGGGGGGAGGGTACAGGAGGAGTGGATGGGGAGTGGGCTGGGGGGGGAGGGTACAGGAGGAGGGGAGGGGGAGAGAACTGTGGATGGGATGAAAAATGAAATTTAAAACATAAGTTAAAATTTTAAAAAAGAACTTCTAAAAGAAGTTGGAGATCAGGATTTGATTATAAACACAGTTTAATTGCATAGAAGACTGGATCCACAACCCCCAACAATTCAAGACCCCCCAAAAGAAATGTGACTCTGAGAATTGGGGCTCAGGTTTGAGAACCTAACAATCCCACATTTCCCTAAGTCTATAGGTTGATAAAGCCCCTCCCTGGATTTTACAAAGAATAGCTTCCCATCTTCGGGAGGTCAGGTCTTCACTGGATACAAATGTCTTCCAAGTGAAGCTGTCCTCCTGCATTCCCCATCACACGCCCATGACGTGTGGTCTCATCTCAGCATAGCCTGATGAAGCGCTGTCTCTGTGTTGATGCTAACAGACATCAGGACCGCAGGCGCAGATGCACACCAGGAGGAACCAGGAGCCCATGCACGAAACTGCGTCTTTTCCTAGGTTTTGTTGTTTTGAGGCAAGGTCTTGCTCTGCAGACCAGAACGGTCTCAAACTTATGACCAGACAGGACCTAGGTCCTCAAGGGGCTCAAGACCTCTGTTTTTCTCTGTGCACTATGAACAGGACACACTCTGAGGAACTGGGTAGTGGGTCTCTGGAAGTCGTGCAGCTGTGAAGCCAGGCTACTCAGTAGCAATGAAAAGGCAGAATTCTGAGCTGTAAGAGGCCAGGGAGGGCACCAGGATGGTAACCTGAGACCTTGCCTTAGAGCTCTGGTATGTCTGTGTTTCTAGAAAGGAGCCCTTTGGCTAGCCAGCTCAGTGTTGACTTCTAAACCAAAATTTATCAAGAGTATAGAAGAGAGGGACCAACAACCAGCTGCCTCAATGGGCAATCAGAACCAGGCTTGAGCCAATTCTCAGATCCAGAGCCGGTGATTAAGGCCCTGAGGGCCCCTCAGGAAGAACTCTACAGAGACATAGCCAAGTGTGTTTAGGACATGGTATTTCCCTTTCCCCAAAGCCCTACAGCAAATTACCAAGCTCATTGCAGATAGGAGGAAGAGGGGCTGCCAAGCCTGCTGTTTTTTTCCCAGCCTCTTTTGGGTGAACATGGCATGCAAACACTTACATATTTAGAACACTGTTTCCTAATTCACACTTCTACTCTGGTCAGTGTTTCAGAAGCCTAGGGTAAGTGAGGCTGTATTTGGCCAGTTTCATTACGTCATAACCACGTTAGACCAAATGGTAGAATTCCTTTCATTGAATGTTAAATAACATTCCACCATGTTTTCTTTATCCACTCAATTGGTGGTTGACTGTCCCTTGGCTAATGTAAATGATGCTGAAATGAACACGGAGGTGAAGTCATCTCTCTGAGATATATACCCAGAAGTGGGGTTGCTAGAATACATGGCAGTACTATGTTAAACTCTTAGAAGCACCTCCACACTGTTTCCCATGAAGCCTGTGCCAATCTACATCTCCCCTCCCCCACAGTGTGTAAGGCACCCCCTCCACACTCTTGGCCAGCACTTGCTGTCTTTTTATCTCTTGGGAACAGCCACACTAACAGGTGCAAGGCCTCTCTCACAGGGTTTGGCATTTTCCTGATGCTTAGTGACACTGAATGTCTCTTCACGTGATAGTTGACCATTTGTATATCTCATTTTGAGAAGTGTCTACTCAGACCTTTCGCTCACTTTTAAGGGATAATTTGAGTGTGCATTCAATTTATTACTGAGTTTTGGTTCCTCGAGTATTTGGGGTACTTAAGCCCCAAGTCAGATGTTTGGTTTGCAAGTATGTCTCCCATTCTGTGCACTCTGTTGAGCAAGCAGCTCTTGCTGTGTGGATCTTTGCAGTTTGATGCAGTCTCCATATCTCTTCTTGCATGTGTTGCCTGCAATTCTGGTGTAGACCACAAAAGCATCATTGTGTAGACCACTGGTTGTATGGGTTCTGTTTTAACCTTCATTCCATTTTGAGCTGAATTTTATGAGTGGTGTAAGATAGGATCCGATTTCATTTTTTCTGTATATAGATACTCAGTTTCTATACGCCGCGTGCTGAAGAGCGTCCTTTCCCAAGGTGTGCTCTTGGCACGCCTGTGATGATCAGTTGAATACAGGTGATGGATTAACTGTCTTTAGATACCTATATTGGTCTATTTCTAGTTCGTTACCGTCCTACTTTGATTTTTATGTTTTTATTTTACTGTGTTTTGCAATATGTTTTAAAATTTGGAGGTGTGGCAGCTCTAGGTCAAGGCTGCTTTAGCTCTCTGAGGATTTCGTGGCTCCACATGGGCTGCAGGCTTTCATGTGTATTCCTGTAAAGACTGCCATTGGAGATTTCGATAGGAACTGCATTTTACCTGAAGATCCCTTTAAACAATATTAATTTTCCCAATCCATGAACACAAGCTGTCTTCCCACTCATCTTTGTCTTCTTTCATTTCTTTTTTGCATATTTTTATCTTCAGTGCACAAGTCTTTCGCATGGATTTTTCCTACATATTCTTCCCTATTATTCTCTCCACCATGAGCTACACCACCCAGACCCTAAGTATTTTACCTTTTTTGTTGCTATTATGAATCAATTACTCTCTTAATTTTCTTTGCAACTCATCCATTGCATATAAAAATGCAACAGGAGCTGGGACTGTAGAAAGCAGTAGCGTGCTTGCCTAGTCCAAGCAAGGCCCTGGGTCCAAGTCCCCACTCCACCAAAAAGAAAAGACAGAGAGACCACTGAGGCTTGTACTCTGCTGCTGTGTTCCAGAACTTTCTGAGGTTATTTGTTAGTTCTAGCAGTCTTTTCTCTGAGTGTTCAGGGCCTTTTTTACACATGAGGGCGTCAGCTGCAGACAACCCGTTAACTCCTCTCTTGTCAATCTTGATGGCCCTTTAGCTCTTCCACTGTTCAGTTTCTATGGCCACGACATCCAGTACTGAATGCAGAAATGGTTACAAACTTGTACCAGTCTTTTCTCCATTAGTGAGAATACTGTAAACTATGTGTTAGTATAATATTTTAGATATATTTGTAATTACACCATATTATAGAAAGGCCAGTTTCATGCGAGTACTCAATGTTCTTTGAGCACGTACCCCAGCATCACAATGCCCTCCCCTTTCCACCCTTCCTCCTTCTTATAAGTCCCGTTTGTCCCCCAGTTTCAGCGCAGCTTTATGTCGTCAGCACATACGTGGTTTTGTATATCTGTGAAGTACAGGGCCTACAGATGAGGGGAAGCATTTGTTCTTCCCAGACTAATGTAACTCCCTGAACAGAACCGTCTCCAGTTGCATCGACTTTCCTGCAAACGATATAGCTTTATTCTTCTTCGTGGCTGAAAAATCCTTTGACCCAAGTTGCTTCGCTATGCAACTCCTGATCCCCGGGTGAACCTGATGTGTACTCCACACTGGCCTCAAACTCACAATCTCCTACCATGAAGAAACAGTCAGGTGAATGCTGAAGTGGTGAGCTCCATTAGACTGAATGGTACTGCTTCCCTGGGAAGCCGGCTGAGATGTCTGCATCTGTGTCTACTTGGGAGAAGACCAGAGAATCCAGCAGGGAGTGGGGGCAGTACTCCAGGGAAGAGAAAGAGCCAGTGCAGGGAAGGGAGTAGGGCAGAACTTCAGGGAAGAGAAAGAGCCAATGCTGGGCTTGTTGCTAAGACAGCTGTCATCATGGACCATTGGAACCTCAGTCCCGAAGGGGAAATCCCAGGAAGTGGCACAAAATACGAGACTCGGGATTATCCCACCAAAAGAGCAAGAGAGCTGGAGAGTTTGTAAAAGTCACAAGTGGGGACTGGCTCCTGGGGCTGGGGGTTTGGCACACTGGGTTTGTCTATAAGCAAGGGGCACATTCCCCATCACCTATACTTTATACACGTGAAGCCTGCAGACAGTTTCAATGTTAAAAGTCCTTCCCTATTAGCAGTAATTATCTTTAGTAATTATTATGAAATATAAAGAAAAGTAATAGAAATGGTTAGATAAATAGAAGACAGACACAGTGAACTTTCTTTTGTTGAATTTTGGATGTTTAACTATGCTATTAAATGATGATGA
>NC_022016.1:77336675-77339653 GCF_000317375.1 Microtus ochrogaster | reverse complement strand
TGATGATGATGGTGGTGATGATGATGGTGATGATGATGGTGATGATGATGATGACGATGAAAGGTTTAATTCCAGCAGGGCGGTGGTGGTGCACTCCTTTAATCCCAGCACTCAGGAAGCAGAGGCAAGCCGATCTCTGTGAGTTCAAGGCCTGGTCTACAAAGCAAGTTCCAGGACAGCCAGGACTGTTACATAGGGAAATCCTATCTCAAAAAAAAAACAAAAACAAAAACAAACAAAACTCAAAGATTCCGTTCCAAAGGGAAAAGTAAAGATAAATGCTTTCTAAACACCCACATAGATTTTAGGGGAGGCTTCTCCTGTGACTCCTTCACAGTAGGAACCCCTACCACCGCAGCCTTCATAAACCTCACTTTTGTGAGTTTGTCAATGACGTCATTAAATGACCAGTATCACTTACTCATGTAACAACACACCCATGTTAAGTGGACAGTGTGGCCTACCCATTGCCTTTACTTCTTTCTACTAATCCAAAATTTTCAAAGTTTCTTTTACACTAAATAGCTGCATAAATACTTTGATAGAAATTCTTTTAAGTTTTTACACTCTGTGTGTGTGTGCGTGTGTGTTGTGTACAGGCACGCCAAAGCATGTATATGGAGGTCAGAGGCTAACTTGTGGGAGTTGGTCCTCTTCTTTCACCCTGTGGGGCCTCAGGGACTGAATTCAGGCTGCGTAGCTAGTGCGCTTACTCTCTGAACCATCTTTGCCAGGCATTTGGTAGAAATTCTCAAAGACCATTTCACAACAATTCTAGAAGTGGCAGGGGCACACACGGGAGGGATCAACTTTTCTTGGCAGATGCAAACATTCTTTTGATTCACCCTGAAATCCTGGCAGTCTCCTTCGAATGGTGATCCTTTTCCTCCTTGTATACGTTCCTTCCCCTTTATGGTACATAGCTGACAGCTTTGCTATAGTTTTGACGTCCATTTGACCTGAGTTCAAAGAAGAAACTGAAGAATTGCCCCGATCCGATTGGCCGGCGGTCATATCTGTGACAGATGGTCTTGTTTCGTGATTCATGTGTGAGGGCCCAGTCACGCTGTGCGTGGCTCAACCCCTAGGCAGGTGGGCATAAGCTGTGTAAGAAAGCCGGCTGAGCATGAGACAGGGAGCCAGCCAGTAAGCAGCGTTCCTCCATGCTTTCTGTGCCAGCCCCTGCGCTGGCTCCCCTCAGTGACCGACCGTGACCTGGAAGTGTAAGCACCCCCTTAAGTCGGTTCTGGTCATGGTGTTTGTCACAGCACCAGAAAGACTAGAACAGCCTTCATCACAACTGTAGCTTTCTGATATTAAAACGGGAATTTCTCTCTACGTTCTCCAATGCTGATTTCAGCTCTTTACAAAGATCCTTGTGTTTTATTAACTCCACTTAAAATTTCAAGCCAAATAATAAAATATGATTCTGAAAACAAATCATGTGGAATGAAAAACAAATTATGAGTAGGAAGTCCTGTTTATTGTAAGATGTGCACTGTTTCCAAAGTTAACAGTAACTGTTCAAATCGTGTTCTTCCTGTACGCACAGCTTCATTTACTGTGGGATATTTTGATTGTACTCTGACTCTCCCGAGACTGCCAACAAAGTTAAACCTTGAATCACAGGGCTGGGTCAACATTCGGCTGGCCAGAATTAACTATAGCGTGAACCCAGATCAGGACAGAGAGACACACGAAGGAATAGGGAGGGGCTTAGAAAGATTCTCAGGCCTTTTCCATCTGGAAGTGTGGAGAAGCAGGGTCAGCTGATCGTTCCTCTGTTGCTCTTTGGCTCTAACAGGTTTTTTACCCCAACAACTGACTCCTGAGTTTTATTTACTAATAGAACTGTTTAAGTCTCGTTCATCTGCTGGAACAATCATGTCACGGCTATGCCTACATTCACAGCCTTTTTCCTCTTTGTTTTCTAGTGCTGGGTTTCCAGGCCAAGGCCTCGGGCATGCTAGGCACATAGTCTGCCACTGAGAGACGTTGCCAGCCACAACTTCAGTATTTTTTAAAATTTATTATGTTTATGTATGTGGATATGTATGTGCTTACATGAATTTATGGGCACCATGTGTGTACGGGTGCCCATGGAGACCAGAGGGTGTCAGCTCTGGAGTGACAAGTTGATAGCTCTGAGCTGCGTGGCAGGGGCGAGGGCTGTGAGCTGCGTGGCAGGGGTGAGGGCTGTGAGCTGCGTGTCATGGGTGATAACTACAGGTTTGTTTATTTGTTGTAATAGGAGTGGCGGGGCTGCGTCCCCAGCACCCTGGCCACACCCTGGCCGCCTGGCTAGCTTATGCTCTGAAATAACAACACACAAACTGTATTCTTTTAAACACTGCTTGGCCCATTTCTATCTAGCCTCTTCTAGGCTAATTCTCACATATTAATTTAGCCCATTTCTAGTAATCTGTGTAGCCCACGAGGTGGCTTACCAGGAAGATTCTAGCCTACGTCCATCCTGGGTCGGAGCTTCATCGCACGTCTCTACCCGGGAGAGGGGAGCATGACCTCTCTCTCCAGAGAGCAGAGCTGTCGAGTCTGAGCTCACTTCTTCATCCTCCCAGCATTCTGTTCTGTTTACTCCTCCCACCTATGTTTTCACCTATCAGGGCCAAGCAGTTTCCTTATTGCTTAACCAATGAAATCAACAGATTGATATATGACACTCCCACATCAGTTTATTTTAATAGATAAACTGAAATTTAAAGAATGAATTCTGTCTGTGTGTCTGTTTGTTTGAAACAAGGTCTTACTATGTGACCTTGGCAGGCTTAGAGCTTCCAATTTATACCAGGTTGGTCCCAAACTCAGAGATCTGTCTGCCTCAGCCTCCAGAGTGCTGGGGATTAAAGGGATATGCCACCACACCCAGTAGATTTTTGGGGTTTGGGACAGGGAGGGGGTTACTTTTTGTTAGTTTGCAGATTTTGGGAGGAATGACACGCATTTTATTTTTTTGTTTG
>NC_022016.1:77332702-77335892 GCF_000317375.1 Microtus ochrogaster | reverse complement strand
ACCCCTCGCGGTCCTGAGTTCCTTGCTCATGCTCTCTCTCCTTCTGCTCCTGATTTGGACCTTGAGATTTCTGTCCGGTGCTCCAATGTGGGTCTCTGGGAATGACAGGCATTTTAAAAAACAAAGCAAAAGCAAAATCCTCCAGAAGTCCCTTGGAGCCTCCACGTGGTTCTTTCCCCATAGACTCAGAAAGTTAAAATTATTTCTTTTTACTTCTTTTGTCTGTTTCTCACGGGAGTGGCCAGTACCTACCTAAGCTTTTTCTGGTGCTTTTTAGGATTCCCTGCTCTTTCTCCAAAGCCCTTCTCCCTGCCATGTGGCTGCTGGTCAGACGCGTGGCTGCCCTCCATGCTGGCTTAACACCAATATTATCTTTTTCCTCCTAGTCTGCATCTTCTTCCCCATCAGCTGCTGAGAGCCACAGCTGCCCCTTTCTCCTTGTGAAAGCCGATGAAGTTGCTAAGAAAGTTGCCTTCTTCGAACAGGCTTGACTTTGTCTTTCTTTCAAACTTTCCCTGCCTTTGACTTCTTGAATTGGTAGAGAAAACAATCCTGTTCCTGCTCCCATAGTCAGTGTTATTGTGAGGGTTCAGCCAAGATTTTACCCCACCCCATACACATACGCACACACATGAGCATACACGCAAGCACGCATACACATGCTCATTAGACTCATTATGTGCCCAGCCAAGCCATGAGAACGGTTGTGATCTCTCAAGCATCTCTCTTAGCTTCTGGGAAGAGGGGTGTCCCCCGGCCACGAGCAGCACGGCTGAACCCTCTGGCTGATATTCCCCTTACTCCCCTTTCTGTTCAGGATGGGGAAAATAGTAAACCTTCTGCCCTCACCAGAAATAGAAAAGTTCCTTCCAGACTGTTGGGTCAAAGACAGCATCACATGATAGTATTCCTCAGCCTTCTCTATTGGTGAGACACACATGCTCTTTCGGGGGAATTGAGACAGAACTAAGAGAGATGCCTCCCCCACCTTCTTTTCCTGCTTGGCCGCTCACCCAGCTATGTCTCTTGCTCTCTTGCTCTCTTGCCGTGAGTTCAAAGGACTTCTGAGGGGATGAGAGGAAAAGAACCAGGGACCATCCTGAATTAATCAAGGCCTGCAAAATGGACTCCCAAGTCCTGGCAATACACCACTCTCAACCCTGTCCCTAACTCTCTAAAGTGGGCTCCAATACTAGGAACCCCAAAGCATCCCTCAGACTACCCTAGAATTTCTCACTGGGGAGACTTCAGATCAGATTTAGGGGAAAGAAGGGAAACAGACAGAGGGGCTTGGCACGGGTGTATTCAAAGGCCAAAATGGCAGGTGCGTTCAGGCCAGATAAAATCCTAGCACTGAGGCAGGGCAGAGGACTCAATGTTCCATCCCTAACCTAGAGAAAGTATTTGCAATTTACATCTGCTGGGAAGGGAGAATCGGCTTTCTCCAGAGGAGTGACTCAGGGTTTATCAATATGCTCCAACACAGGCTCAAATCATACTCCATGGTTTGAGTGTACTTTGTTTGTTTGGATATATTTTGTCTTTTTCATTTTATATTTTCTTTTGAGTCTGTTTTGATTATTGAAGGATTTTTGTTTGCTTTGTTTTTTGTTGGTTTTCCCTGACTTTTTTTCTTTAGAGAGAGAGAGAGAGAGAGAGAGAGAGAGAGAGAGAGAGAGCGCGAGCGAGAGAGAGCATGTGTGAGTTCACCAAGTTGGTGAGTGGGGGAGGGGTCTGGGAGGAGTTGGGGGAGGGGAAAGAGCATGATCAAAATACACTGTACAGAAAAAACTTTAAATAAAAAATTGGGGGATTTGAGACAGGGTCTCCCTACTATATAGCCCCTGCCTGGTGTCCTGGAATTTGCTATGTGGAGTAGGCTGACCTTGATAAATAAAATATTTTTAAAAATTGTCTGCGGTTTCTGGTCAGCTAGGACTAAAGAACAAACTCTGATTAACAAAAGATCAGCATCATTGAGGCAAAATCTCCTGGGAAGTGTGTCCTAAGGATAGGCGCAGAGAATCTGTGGTCCAGGGGACCCAAGGTTACATCTGGAGTGGGTAGATGAACTTAATAGTGTATAAAAGTCTTCCACATATTCCTGGTTTTGAAGCAGTCATAGAGCGCAGCTGAGGATGCCATCCTATGTCAGGGTTGGAGTCCCTGCATAGAGGCTGGACATCTGTCCCAGGTAGTTTTAATGTCAACTTGACACAAGCTAGTCATCCGAAAAGAAGGAACTTCAATTGAGAAAATGCCTCCAGTGCTGGAGAGATGGCTCGGTGGTTAAGAGCACTGACTGTTCTTCTAGAGGTCCTGAGTTCAATTCCCAGCAACCACATGGTTGCTCACAGCCATCTGTAATGAGATCTGGAGCCCTCTTCTGGCTTGCAGGCATGCATGAAGGCAGACTGTTAGATACATAATAAATAAGTAAATCTTTTTTTAAAATGTCTCCAAAAAAGCAGGCTGCAGACAAGCCTGTAGGGCATTTCTTAATTAGTGATTGATGCGTGAGGGCCCATTGTGGTGGGATCACCCTGCACTGGTGCTCCTGGGTTCTATAAAACAAGCAGGTGATTAAGCCATGAAGAGAAGCACAGTAAGCAGCACTCCTCCACACCTCTGCAGCAGCTCCTGCCTCCAGGTTCCTGCCCTGATGGCCTTCAGTGATGAACTGTGATAGGAAGAGTAAATGTAATAAACCCTTTCTTCCCCAACTTGTTTTTGGTCATGTCTTCATCACAGCAGCAATAACCCAGACTAAGACAGAGGCCCTTGGTGAAAATGCAG
Organism: Microtus ochrogaster; assembly: GCF_000317375.1. Lineage (NCBI taxonomy): Eukaryota > Metazoa > Chordata > Mammalia > Rodentia > Cricetidae > Microtus > Microtus ochrogaster. The sequence continues at coordinate 77,333,096 of NC_022016.1, read as the reverse complement.
TCTCGGTGGCAGTGGAGGCCCCAGGATCAAAGGGGCCGTGAGATAAATTGATGCTTAGAACCATGTTGCAAGATCAGCGTTCCTGAAGAGTTTGGGTGGAGACCTCATCATATTGGAGATGACAGGACCATGAAATGACCACCAAGGACAGTGGCAGGTGCACAGAATACCTAGCAGAGCCTGCCAGACAACTGTCTGTGATGTGGATGGCAGAGCTGGTGACTGCCCAAGCCTTTGGAGCCTGGAAGACCAAGTGAGTCCTGTCGAGGAAAATTGTTTTCAGGTGTGTGACTTTTGTTTAACTCTGTAAAGCTGTGATTCTTTACCTGTCTAAAATACCTTATTGGTCTAATAAAGAGCTGAGGGGCTGGAGAGATGGCTCAGAGGTTAAGAG
>NC_022016.1:77326839-77331761 GCF_000317375.1 Microtus ochrogaster | reverse complement strand
CTTTATGTTGTGATAGTAACATGAGAACTTAGGGATAAGCAATAAAGGAAAGATTGTTGTTTAATCGTGATGGTTTCCTGTGTCAAATTGGCAATGTGTCTATTGTGCTGGTTCATTTTTGTCAACTTGACACAAACTAAAGCTGCTTGGTGTAATGGATTATTAAAAATGCTGCAGGATCCCTGACAGTGGCAGGCAGCAGAAACGCTGCAGGTCCCCAAGTGGTGGCAGGCAGCAGACCATGTGGTGGCAGGCAGGGGGCAGCGGGTCCCTAGAACAGCCAGTCCCAGACAGGGACGGCACATGAGAGACCACAGCAGGCACAAGAAACCAAGCAGCAGGTCTCCGAAGGTGGCTGGTCCCTGGAAGCAAGCCATGTGGCAGCGGGTGAGAGACAGACGGATAGGCACACCATGCAGAGTTGCAGAACGAGGCTGGATATTTATTTAGTGTTTATGGAAGAGAAGGGAGAAGAGCAGAGCAGAGAGGGAGGGAGAGAGAGAGAGAGAGAGAGAGAGAGAGAGAGAGAGAGAGAGACAGCGAGACAGAAAAGAGAGAGAACTCAGGCTGGAAGCTGAAGATCAGCCTGCCTCAGTGGATGGGTGAGGGAGTGGGTGTGGCTTGTCTCTTAAAGAGACAGAACAATCATTACATACAATCATTACACTTGGGAAGAAAGAACCTCAAATAAAGAATGGCCTCTATCATTTTGGATTATGGGCATGTCTGTGGGGCATTTTCTTGATATGGGATGGTCCACCCTCTATGAGTAGTGCTACCACTAGGCAGGTGGCCCTGAGTTGTATAAGAAAGCAAGCTGGACAAGCCAACCATAGGTAACAAGGCAGTTAGCAGTGTTCCTCCATGATTTCTGCCTCAGTTCCTGACTCCCAGATTTCCAGCTTGAGCTCTTTCTGCCTTGGCTTCTGTCAGTGATGGGCTGGATCCTGTACGCCAAAATAAAGCCTTCCCTCCCCCGTTTGCTTTCAGTTTACCACAAAAGCAGGGGTCGAACTAGAAGACAAGGGAAAACACCAGGGCCTGGGAACACAAACCCTGGGTGTACACAGGACAACCCCACTACCTGAGAACTGGTCCCTGAAGAGAAATACCAGGTCATGCTGGCTCTCCTCCTAGGCCAGAGATGTGTCTCCAGGCATAATTCTTCGAGTGAAGGAGAGGATTCGGTGACCCTCCATCTAACTATGACTCAGTGTGTTGTAAATACACAAATGTACACATGCATGTATGTACACATATGTAAATAAAAAGAAAAACAGGTCATAAATCTGGGAGGAATTAGAGGAACACAGGAGGAGTTAGGGAATTGGAGAGGGAGGGGCAGGGATGGTGTGGATGCAATGCTCATGTATGAAGTTCTAAAAAAGCAAATCAAATGATTCATCTAGCCTATAGAATTAAATTACAGCCAAATTTTTCCCAAACCTAAAGAAATAAACAGCCAAACACAGACAACACTCAGAACCCAAAATAAACATTGCCATAGAGAAAATTTTCCATGACATATTACAGTGAAGATCAAAATGCAAATCAAAGAAACAACACTGAAAGCTATAAGGGATCGACTAATAATAGAGCATAAATACCAGAATAGTATCAAACCTATCCCTAGCAATCCTAAATGTCAAGAACGCATGGGATGATGTGTTCCCAGCAGGGAGAGAAAACTATCTGTCAAGATTGTTGTTAAACTAGACAGGAAAATAAGAATGTTTCCAAACAGCACAAGCTGCAACAATTCATGGCAACCAAACAAGCACTGAAGAAAAACTTTAAAGGAATGTTATACACAGAGAAAGAAGGAAGACAATTTCATACACAAAAACACAAAGGATCTAATTCTTTTTCTTTTGGTGTAGTTAGTGATGGTTTCAAGACAGGGGTTCTCTGTGTAACAGCTCTGGCTGTCCTGAAACTCACTCTGTGGATTAGGCTGTCTTCAAACTAACAGTTCTCTGCCTGCCAAGGTCTGGGATTAAAGGAGCGCACCATCACCTCCTGACAAGAAGAATATACTTTATGAGAGGAGCAGATGAGTAGAAAATAATTGGAAAGATATTCATCATGTACAACTCCGCAAACTAGGCAATATCCAACACTACCAGGGAATCAACCAGCAGAAAATAAACAACAAAATCACAACTAACAGCTAATCCTCCTCAGCCATAACCTTCAAGGACACTGGCATTAATTTGCCAGTTAAAAGACAGACTGACTGTTGCCGTGTCCAAAATACATAGCTAGAAGGATAGCAAAACACCTGAGAACTAAAGGTTGGGAAACAACCTATTGAGCAAATGGAGACCTCCAACGAGCGAGTATGGGAATTCTCACACCTGATAACTATATTCAAACCAAAGCTAGTTAGAAGGAATAATTCAGAACATGATGATCAGCACTGACTGTAAGATTGACAGGCTGTAGAGTCCTCTGAGAGACAAGCCTCTTGGCAGGCCTTTGAGGGATTATCTTGATTAGGTTAACTGAAATGACGACCCACCCACAATAGCAAGTGCCGTATTCCCTAGGCTTGGGTCCTAGGGTTAAAAAGAATAAAGTTAGCTGAGCTTGACTATCCCTTGTTCTCGCTTCCTGCAGGCGAGTGCAACGTGACCAGCTGCCTCGAGTTGCTGCCACCAGGACTTCCGAATCATAATGGACTACGCCCACGAACCATGAGCCAAAACAAGCCCTTTTCCTCCCTTAAGTAAGGGTGTTTTACTGGGATTGGAGAGATAGCTCAGAGGTTAAGATCACTGGAAGACCAGAGGTCTTGAATTCAATTCCCAGCAACTACGTGTAATGAGATCTGGTGTCCTCTTGTGGCAGGTAGGCGTACATACAGGCAGAACACTGCGGAATTTTTCAAAAGTGTTTTATCATAACAGGACAAGCAGATAAGACAAAGGTCATTATCTATTAATCAAAGAAACCATTCATTAAGATGACATAACTAGCTGGGCTCTGGTGGCTTAAGTCTTTAATCCCAGCACTTGGAAAGCAGAGACAGGTGGATCTCTGTGAGTTTGAGACTAGCCTGGTCTACAGAGCAAGTTCTAGGACAGTCTTCAAAACTGAGAAAAACCCTGTCTCAAAAACAAACAAACAAGCGAACAAACAAAAAGCAACAACAAAGCAAACAAACAACCCCCCTCGGCAAAACCACAACTATTGTAAATATCTATGTACTAAGTCTTGAGGACTTTGACTTTATAAAAATACAACACAAAAAGATACCAAAAAAAATGTCCTGACACAATAATAGTGGGAAACTTCAATACTCCTTCTCATATCTAGATAGGTCTTCTTTAAAAAAAAAAATCAGTGGGAGGGCTGGAGAGATGGCTCAGCAGTTAGGAGCACTGATTACTCTTCCAGAGAACCTGGTTCCATTCCCAGCACTCACAGGACAGTGCGCTATCATCTATAACTCCAGCTCCAAGGGATCCAGTGCCCTTTCCTGGACTCAGCAGGTACCAGGCACACAAATAATATACAAACACACCTGCAGACAAACACCCATACACATAAAGTAAAAATCAGCCGAGAGTTAAATTACACCATAGATCACCTGATTCAGCAGATACATACAGACCATACACCCAATAGACAGAGAACATACATTCTTTACAGTGGCACGTGGAACCATCTCTAAAACTGACCACATTATAGGGCAAAAAAAAGCAAGTCCTAATAAATACCCCCCCCCCAAAAAAAAAACGGAAAGAATTCCTATAACCATATCAGAACACAGTGAGAAACCAATGGCAAGACTGGCCTCAGGAAATATGCAAACACTGAGATTGGACCATTCACTTTTTAATGTTTGGTGCTGGGAAGTGAATGTAGGACTTGGTATATGTACTCTAGGTTAGTGCTCCACCACCAGGATAAACCCAACCCAACAATACACTTGTGAAGGAACAGTGGGGCTAATGATGAAATCAGGGAGAGAATTTTTATAAACTTAATCAAATGAAATGAGAAGATGAGAAGATAACCCTCCATAGCCTCTGTAACACAACCAAGCTGTCCTGAGGAGAGTTTATGTCTGTAAGTGCTCGAGAGAGAGAGAGAGAGAGAGAGAGAGAGAGAGAGAGAGAGAGAGAGAGATTGCAAACAGATAATCCAACCCATGCACCTGACAACAAGGAAAACAGGAAGCCAAACAAAGCAGATGGCAAGGGATAAAGATTAGGTCAGAAATCAATTAGTTGGAGACTAAAAGAGCAAAATACAGATGTATGTGAAGAAATAGTTGTTTGAAAATATAAACACGATTGACAAATCCCTAGCCAAGCTAACAAAATCAAAAGGAAACTCAAATTAATAAAATTAGAGATGAATATAGAATTACCACAACAGAAATCATTAAAATCCAAAAGATATCAAAAAAATGCTCTGGAGATGTGCATTCCAAAATGGATAAATCCCTAAATGCATTTAAAGCGAAGAGATACAAAGAGTTCAAAGAGACCCATGACACAGATGAGGCAGAAGCAGAAGTTAAGTCTCCCCAAGGAGAATGCTCAGCAATGACTTTGCTGAGTTCTACCAAGACTTCAAAGATCATCCAAAGCCAGCCCTTCTCTATCCGAGAAAAGAGAAAGACAAGAAACATAATCAAATGGGGTCAAAACAGTATGATCCTAAAATCAAAACTAGATAAGGAGACAATAAGAAAAAAACTACAGACCAAAATCCCTAATGAAACATAAACCCAAAAATACAAAGTTCAAAATCTCATTAAGAAACTATACATCATCTCCAAACTGGTTCCACGCCAGGAATGCGAAGTTTGTTCAACATACACAAATCACTATATTTAATACACCGTAATAATGAGACTTAAATACAGAATTCATATAATCTTGATAGATGTAGGAAAGGTGTTTGACAAA
>NC_022016.1:77325058-77326630 GCF_000317375.1 Microtus ochrogaster | reverse complement strand
CTCTGTGAGTTCGAGGCCAGCCTGGTCTACAAGAGCTAGTTCCAGGACAGGAACCAAAAGCTACGGAGAAACCCTGTCTCGAAAATCAAAAAATAAAAAAAAGAATGCATCAACATAATGAGGGCTGTGTCGAACAAGCCTAGAGTCAATGTTACAGTAAATGGGGAAATTTCAAAAGCTTCTCTTCAAAGTCTAGAGTGAGACAAGGGTGCTCCCTCCCTTCCCCTTTATTCAATGTATGGCTCAAAGTCTTGGCTATTGTAGTAAAATAAGAGAGAATGTTAAGGAAATACAAATTGAAATGGAAATATTAAACTATTTCTATTTGCAGATAACATAACTCTTTATTTACAAGACCCTACAGACTCCACCAGGCAACTAGAAAAAGACAAGCTCTTCAATAAATGGTGCTGGTGAAATTGGATATCCACCCGTAGATGGATGAAATTAGATCCATAGCTCTCACCTTGCATAAAAATTAATTCAAACTGATTTTTAAAAAATCAAAGATTTTAATTTAAAACCTGGAATGCTGAAACTGCCGAAGAAAATAATAAGACAAACACATCAGGATTTAGTATAGCAAGAATTTTCTGAGTAGAATCCCAATAACGTAAGAAATGGGGCCTTTTTTGAAATTAAATTACAATGAAATTTAAAAATTTCTGAATAGCAAAAGAAACTATCAACAAAGTGAATAGACAGATTCTGGTCAGTTATAGGTCAGATAAGTATTTCAGTTTATATGTTCAATATATTTTAAAATTTTAAGGCTAAAAAATTAAACTCACACATACATGTACCCTAAACTACAACCCATCAATCAATAAACAAACTGGCCAAAGTACTGAACAAACAGTTTTCAAAAGAAGAAACACAAATGGATAACAAATATTTTTTTTAAAGTGTTGACCATCCTTTAGCATCAGGGACATGTAAATTAAAACTATTTTGAGGAGCTGGAGAGATGGCTCAGCGGTCAAGAGCACGTGCTAGGCTTACAGAGGACCAAGGCTGGGTTCCCAGCTTCCCACCCAGCAGCCCATTTCCCAGCTCCATTTCCGGGATTTCAGGTCTTTGCGTGCACTTGTTGCATAGACACACATGTAGACAAGCATTCATACACATTAATAAAAATAACTATTTTTAAAACTATTTTGAGGTTCCAGCTCACTCCAGAGGGAATGGCTATCATCGAGATATCAAATGATGACAACTTCCACCCAGTGTTAGTGGGAAGGTGAACTGGTGTAGCCAGTGTGGAAGTCAGTGTGGAGGCATCTCAAGAAACTGGAAGCAGAGTCACAGCCCCAACCATGCAAAGGACCCTACTTCCTATCCAGGAGTCCTTGCTTGTGTTTATGCCACCCTTTCACTGGGAAATGGAGTCAGCCTGACTGCCTATCAGCTGATGAGGGGGTAATGAAAATGTGTACACATACACCCTGAAACATTATTTTATTTCCTTTCATTTTCATAAAAAAGAAGCCGGGCGATGGTGGCGCACGCCTTTAATCCCAGCACTCGGGAGGCAGAGGCAGGCGGATCTCTGTGAGTTCGAGACCAGCCTGG